>NW_026780096.1:0-50000 GCF_030144855.1 Hypanus sabinus
GGGTATGGGGAAGACAGTTCCCACAGGAAGAAGTGGGATGGGGAATAGAGTTCCCACAGGTTGAAGGGGGGTAGAAAAGAGAGATCCTACGGGAGAAAGGGAATGGGTAAAAGAGATCCCACATGAGGAAGGGGGATGGGGAGGCGAAATCCCACAGGAGGAAGGGGATGGGTTATCGAGATCCAAGAGGAGAAAGGGGATGGGGAAGAGAGATCACTCATGAAGAAGAGTGATGGGGATGAGAGATCCCACAGGCGGATGGGAATGGGGAAGAGAGATCCCACAGTAAACGGGATGAGGAAAATGATCCAACAGGAGGGAGGGGATACGGAAGAGAGATACCACAGGAGTAAAGGGATAGGGAAGAGATATCCCATAGGAGGAAGGGGGATGGGGAACAGAGATCCCGCAGGAGGATTGGGGATGTGGAAGAGAGATCGCACAGGAGGACGGGGATGGGGAAGAAATTTCCGGCAGGAGGAAGTGGATGGGGAATATGGATCCCACAGTCGGAAGCAGAATCAGGAAGAGAGATCCAACAGGAGGTAGGGGGATGGGAAAGAGAGGTACCACAGGAGGAAGGGGATCCGGAAGAGAATTCCCACAGAAGGAAGTGAGATGGGGAAGAGAGATCCCACAAGAGGAAGGAGAATGGGAAAGAGAGATCCCACTGGATCTAGGGGGATGGGAAAGAGAGATTCCACAGGACGAAAGAGATGGGGATGAGAGATCCCACAGGCAAAAGGAGAAAGGAGTAGAGATATCCCACAGGAGGAAGGAGATCACGAAGAGATCCCTCAGAAGGAAGGTGAATGGTGAAGTGAGATCCAACAGGAGGAAGAGTGATGGGGAAGAGAGATCCTATAGGAGGAGGGGTATAGGGAAAATAATCGCTTGGGAGGAAGGGGGATGGGTAAAGGAGATTCTACACCGAGGATGGAGGATGGGGAAGAGATATCCCACAGGAAGAAGGTGGATGGGGAAGAGATATCCCACAGGAAAAAGGGGGATGGGGAAGAGATATCCCACAGGATGAAGGGGATGGGGAAGAAATATCCCACAGGAAGGGGGATGGGGAAGAGATACCCCACAGGATGAAGGGGATGGGGAAGAGAGATCCCACAGGTGGAAGGGGGATAGGAAAGAGACATCCTGCAGGAGGAAAGGGGATTTGTAAAAGTGATCCCATAGGAGGAATGGGAATGGGAAGATCCCACAGGAGGAAGGGGCTGGGGAATAGAAATCCCACAGAAGGAAGGGAGATGGGGAAAATGATCGCTTGGGAGGAAGGGGGATGGGTAAAGGAGATCACACAGGAGGAAGGGGGTTGGGGAATAGAGATCCCACAGGAGGAAGGGGGATTCGGAAAAGAATTCCTTCAGGAGGAAGTGGAATGGGGAAGAGAGATCCCACAGGAGGAAGGGGGATTCGGAAAAGAATTCCTTCAGGAGGAAGTGGAATGGGAAAGAGAGATCCCACAGGAGGAAGGGGATGGGTTATCGAGATCCAAGAGGAGAAAGGGGATTGGGAAGAGAGATCCCTCATGAAGAAGAGTGATGGGGATGAGAAATCCCACAGGCGGATGGGAATGGGGATGAGGGATCCCACAGTAAGGGGGATGAGCAAAGTTATCCGTCAGGAGGAACGGGATGGGGAAGAGAGATACCACAGAAGGAAAGGGATCCGGAAGTCAGATCACACAGGAGGAAGGGGGATGGGGAAGAGAGATCCTATAGGAGGAAGGGTGATGGGAAAAGTGAACCGATAGGGGGAAGGGGATGCGGAAGAGAGATTCCACAGGAGGAAAGGGATCGGGAAGAGATATCCCATAGGAGGATGGGGATTGGAAAGAGAGATCCCACTGGAGGAAGGGGGTTGGTGAAGAGAGATCCCACAGGAGGAAGGGGGATGCGTATAGGAGATCCCACACAAGGAAGAGTGAGGGGGAAGAGAGGTCCCACTGGAGGAAGGGGATGGGTTATCGAAATCCATGAGAGAAAGTGGATGGGGAAGAGAGATCTCTCATGAAGAAGAGTGATTTGGATGAGGGCTCCCACAGGAGGATGGGAATGGGGAACTGAGATCCCACAGGAGGAAGGGGGGTGGGAAGAGATATCCTACACGAGGAAGGGGATGGGGATTAGAGATCCCACAGGAGTAAGCGGAATAGGAAGAGAGATCGCACAGGAGGACGGGGGATTGGGAAGAGAGATCCCACAGGAGGAAGGGGGAGGGGTAAAGGAGATCCCACAGGAGGAAGGGGGATGGGGAAGATAGATCCCACAGGAGGAAGGGGATGGGTTATCGAGATCCAAGAGGAGAAAGTGGATGGGGAAGAGAGATTCCTCATGAAGAAGAGTGATGGGGATGAGAGATCTTACAGGAGAATGGGAATGGGGAAAGTGATCCGACAGGAGGAAGGGGATTGGGAAGAGAGATCCCACAGGAGGAAGGGGAATGGGAAGAGAGATCCCACAGGAGGACGGGGGATGGGTAAAGAGATCCCACACGAGTAAGGGGGATGGGGAAGAGAGATCCCACAGGAGGAAGGGGATGGGTTATCGAGATCCAATGGGAGAAAGGGGATGTGGAAGAGAGATCCCTCATGAAGAAGAGTGATGGGGATGAGAGATCCCACAGGAGGATGGGAATGGGGAAAGAGAGATCCCACAGGAGGAAGGGGGATGGGTGAAGGAGATCCCACAGGAGGAAGGGGGATGGGGAAGGGAGATCCCACAGGAGGAAGGGGATGGGTGAACGAGATCCAAGAGGAGAAAGGGGATGGGGAAGAGAGATCCCTCATTAAGAAGAGTGACGGGGATGAGAGATCCCACAGGAGAATGGGAATGGGGAAGAGAGATCCCACAGTAAGGGGGATGAGGAAAGTGATCCGACAGGACGAAGTGGATAGGGAAGAGAGATCCCACAGCAGGAACGGGTGTGTGGAAGAGAAATCTGACTAGAGGAAGGGTAATGGCTAAGAGAAATCCAACAGGAATAATCGGGATGGGGAAGAGTGATCGCACAGGATGAAGGGGGTGGCATTTGTCACAATACATCTCAATCTGATTTACTGCAGTTTTACCCAAATCCGTTCACTTGGAAACAGCACAATGGAACAGTTTTAGAGTTCTGAGTGAGAGATAAACCAAGTTACCTCAACTCCTGGCACTTGTTCAGCCCGGGTCCCAGCCGCTGGATTCCTTCACACTGAATGTGGCAACGCTGCAGGTCGAGGTGTTTTATAGTATCACAGAGTCCGATGGCATGAGACAGGACCGTGCAGTCAACCGGGGTCACTGTCATTCCACTGAATGAAAGTGTTTTCAGAGATCCCAGTGCGGCCTGAGCCAGTCCACGATTCTGAGACTCAAACAGGTAGTGCAATGTGTTCAGGAGTCTCCTTCTCCCAATGTCACCCGTGTTTCCACTCTGGCCTTTAACCTCCTCCTTCACCCAGTCAATCACCCGGCAGGTTGTTTGATGAGGAAATGGACCCAGAAACTCCTCCAGGCCCCGAGCTGACATTGGGTTGGAGAGACCAGCAACAAATCGGAGAAAGACCTCAAATCGCCCATCTTGTGTCTTGTGGGCTTCAGTGAGGAATTTCAGGATATCCTCAGGATGTACAGTCAGGAATTGTGCGACTGCAGCTACAAACTCTTGGATGGTGAGGTGTGGGAATGTGTACACCACGCTGTGGGCAGAATCCTCTCTCTCCAAAAGCTCCATCAGGAACCCGGACAGGAACTGGGAAGGCTGCAGATTGAAATTGATCAAATCTCCGTCTGCAAACACAATCTTCTTCTCGGACACTCCTCTGTAGGCCATCTGACCCACCCTGAGAAACACATCACGGGGTCTCTCAATCTCACGGCCGTGGTTTTTCAGGATATTGTAAATATAGTAGGAGTACAGTTGGGTGATGGTCTTGGGAACTCTCTGCGGGTCCCTGACTCTTTGTGTGAAGAAGGGGCCCAGTGCCAGAGCGAGGATCCAGCAGTAGGAGGGGTTGTAGCTCATAGTGTACAGGATCTCATTCTCCTGCACGTGTTTGAAAAGAGCTGCTGCCACCATCTGATCTTCAAAATGTTTGATGAAATATTCCTTCCGTTCCTCACCAACAAATCCCAGGATTTCAGCCCGGACACCGATCTTCGCTTTTTCCAATAAATGTAACACAGAGGGGCGTGTGGTCACCAGCACTGAACACCCTGGGAGCAGCTTGCCCTGGATTAAACTGTACACAATGTCAGACACCTTGCACCGGAATTCAGGATCTGTGCATGAGGCCTGAGGGTCTATGTTTCTCCGGCTGTCAGCAAAATCAATTGTGTCGTTGAATTCATCCAAGCCATCAAATATAAACAGCATTCCCTCTGGGTTCTTCCACAGTGATTTCAGGACATTCCCAAGGTAAGGATAGAAACACAGCACCAGGTTCGAGAGATTGATTGTACAATTGATCGTGTTTAAATCTCGGAACTTGAAACTGAAGACGAACTGGAACTGTTGGTAAATTTTTCCCGTGGCCCAATCATAAACAATCTTTTGTACCATTGTGGTTTTCCCGATCCCTGGGACTCCGGCCACTGCTGCCGAACTCCCAGATTTGGATTTACTCCGGGAAAAGCTGCTCTGGAACAACTGATCAGTCCGGATTTTTTCCAGCTCTCTGCGGAGATGTTCCTCTCTCCACTCCTCGTGGTCTCTGCCTCTTGCCAGCAGCTCATGTTCCACCAATCTCCGATCTCGAAGAGTAGAAATGACCGTGAGCTTTGTGTATCGATCAATCAGCTGGAAAACCTTCACCTTCTCCGTCATCAGGATCGTGTTCACTCTCAGTGTTTCAGTTTGTGCCCGCAGAGTCTCCTTGTGTTTCTGTTGAACATCTTCATGGGAACAGAGAACATATTCAAAATGTTAACTAGCTCAACTGACAAAGAACTTTATAACTACATTCCAATATTCTGTGTTTGAGATTACATGAATTAATTCAATGCTTCCATGGATATTAGGACAGAAAGTAAAATTCTGTCCACAGACATAGAAACTGACAGCGATGATTGTCTCAGAAAAATATCTAATCCTCATATTCTGACACTAATTACTGATGAAGGTGAACATTCCCCTGATATCCTATTGCAATCCTGACTGCACTCCCGTTACAAAGTTTCACTATATTTAAAGCATTGTTGCGTCATTAACAGACGATGTTAATGTTGATCTGGTGTGGAAATATGGAGAGCAGGACAACGTGCATTTTGGCAAAGCTACACACTGGGGTGTCCCGGGTGTCCACTGCTCTTGCATCAAAACAAGAGCAGAATATGCCGGAAATGCTCAAGTCTGGCAGTGCTTGGGGGACAATCGCAGTGAACTTGCGGATCGATAACCCTTCGGAATGGCAAGAAAGAAACTGGCTAGTTTGCAGTCACAGTGATGGAGGATTGGTGAAAAGATGGAATCTCTGTTAATGGAAGAAACCACAAGCGTCTGTCTCAGTGGTGTACGTCGTGTCTGTGGGAGAGGGTGGTGAAGTCTTGACAACTGCTACTCATCAGTCTTGCTGTGGGGGTGTGGGGCTCTGTCTAATGAGGCCTCCGTCTGTCTCAGTGGTGTACGTCGTGTCTGTGGGAGAGGGTGGTGAAGTCTTGACAACTGCTACTCATCAGTCTTGCTGTGGGGGTGTGGGGCTCTGTCTAATGAGGCCTCCGTCTGTCTCAGTGGTGTACGTCGTGTCTGTGGGAGAAGGTGGTGAAGTCTTGACAACTGCTACTCATCAGACTTGCTGTGGGGGTGTGGGGCTCTGTCTAATGAGGCCTCCGTCTGTCTCAGTGATGTACGTCGTGTCTGTGGGAGAGGCTGGTGAAGTCTTGACAACTGCTACTCATCAGTCTTGCTGTGGGGGTGTGGGGCTCTGTCTAATGAGGCCTCCGTCTGTCAGAGTCGACCGAGGATGTCCTGTCCCTGCAAGCCGGGACACTCCGATATGGAGAGGAAGCTTCTGCCGATGTTGCAAGCTCCCTCTCTCCCTGCATCTGATGTACACAAAGGAACGGCAGAGACTGACACAGCTTGGCACCAGAGGTGTTTCAGGAGATGCCAGTCTGCGTTGAACACCATTTAAGACTGCCTCAGGGGCTCTAGATCCACTGGGTTTACTCCCAAACTCTTCCCCATGAGGGGGACAGTTACAGAGCAGTGGATGTTTGAGGTCAGAGCTTTCCTGTTGCTGGGTGAGCTGCCAATCACGGCCGACCAGACCCATCTGCCCAAAGGGACCGGTTGTAAGGAACCAGTAACCCGCCTTTACCCCTTCTCCTGTCGGAAGAAACGCTTCCACCGGGCATAGTGGCTGAGCCAGACGCCTGAATCCCAGCTGCACGTTTTCCTCTCTCTCTCTCTCCCCCTCCCTCCCCCTCTCCCCCTCTCTCCCTCTCCCCCTTTCTCCCTCTCCCCCTCTCTCCCCTCTCCCTCTCTCCCTCTCTCTCACACACACACACACACACACACACACACACACACACACACACACACACACACACACACACACACACACACACACACACACACACACACTACTGTTCTTATGGAACTTGGAACTTCTGTTAACCAACCAAGGGAGAGAATCAAATGTTTTTTGATACAGTATAACATTGAAAGATGTCTTCTTTCCCCAGTGTTTGACATAGAATTACATAATTGATCATCAGTTGTTCCTTAAATTCGTTCATAAGCTACAGGTATTCTTTCTGCTTTTCTGTATGTATTATGGTTATCTAAATAAGTGGTTATCGTTTATGAGATACATAATGTTACAATTTTATATATAAAATGTTCTTATTTTTAGGAGCCAGTAATAACATAGTAGGTGACCAATCAATAGTCATAAATGCAGAATTAAAGCTGTCCTTGAGGCTGGTGGGACATACCTTCAGCTTTTTACATTTTCTGCCACATGGGAGTATGAAAGGGAGAATGTTTGAGGGTTCATCAGCAAGGCTTTGGGTGGGGCTTGTGTCTGGCTAACTTAATTGA
The DNA here is from genome assembly GCF_030144855.1 of Hypanus sabinus. Classification (NCBI taxonomy): domain Eukaryota; kingdom Metazoa; phylum Chordata; class Chondrichthyes; order Myliobatiformes; family Dasyatidae; genus Hypanus; species Hypanus sabinus. Next base: position 7,042 of record NW_026780096.1, read on the forward strand.
GTTCCTCCAGGAGGTGACAAAGGTGATGGATGAAGTCACAGATGGATGTTGTCTACTTGGATATTGGCAGAATCTTTGACAAGGTCCCCACATGGGAGGCTCATACACAAGGTTAACATGCCTGGGAACTGTGATGAATTGCCCTGGCTGGCGGGGAACCATATTGGATATTGGCAGAATCTTTGACAAGGTTCCCACTGGGGAGGCTCATACACAAGGTTAACATGCCTGGGAACTGTGATGAATTGCCCTGGCTGGCGGGGAACCATATTGGATATTGGCAGAATCTTTGACAAGGTTCCCACAGGGGAGGCTCATACACAAGGTTAACATGCCTGGGAACTGTGATGAATTGCCCTGGCTGGCGGGGAACCATATTGGATATTGGCAGAATCTTGACAAGGTTCCCACTGGGGAGGCTCATACACAAGGTTAACATGCCTGGGATCTGTGATGAATTGCCCTGGCTGGCGGGGAACCATATTGGATATTGGCAGAATCTTTGACAAGGTTCCCACAGGGGAGGCTCATACACAAGGTTAACATGCCTGGGAACTGTGATGAATTGCCCTGGCTGGCGGGGAACCATATTGGATATTGGCAGAATCTTGACAAGGTTCCCACTGGGGAGGCTCATACACAAGGTTAACATGCCTGGGATCTGTGATGAATTGCCCTGGCTGGCGGGGAACCATATTGGATATTGGCAGAATCTTTGACAAGGTTCCCACAGGGGAGGCTCATACACAAGGTTAACATGCCTGGGAACTGTGATGAATTGCCCTGGCTGGCGGGGAACCATATTGGATATTGGCAGAATCTTTGACAAGGTTCCCACAGGGGAGGCTCATACACAAGTTTATCATGCCTGGGAACTGTGGTGAATTGTCCTGGCTGGCGGGGAACCATATTGCGAGAAATTGCTTTCGCTGATGGGTGGTCAATCTGTGAAATTATTGTCATAGTTGGCAGAGGAAGACAAGTCAATGGGTATACTAAAATGCAGGTCTTTGTATATGTTGCTGATTCCGAAGAGCGTCAACATTTACAGAAGGCAGGATAATGGGGTTGAGAGGAATTGCCGAGCAAATTCACTGAGCTGGATGGCTTAATTATCTGCCTAAGTCTGATGGTTTTAGGGAGCATCTAGAGTATTGTGTTCACTTCTGATTGTCCAGCACTGGGGATGATTGGAGAGGGTGTAGAACAGGTTCACCAGGATGTTGCTTGGATTCGGTGGCATGTGAGGCAAGTAGAGGTTTGAGAAACTTGGACTGAGTGTAGCTGCTATTACGAAGGAGAAGGTGCTTCGGAATCTGAAAGGTCTGAAGAGAGAAAGGTCACCTGGACTGGGTCATACTGTGTGTCAGGAGCATGTCTGGGGTGAGTGGGGATTCCCAGAGCGTTGGGACCTGGAGTGGAGGGTTCAGAGACACAAGGGCTGGATTAATACAGTAACAGCTGGAACAGCTGGAAAAATACATTTTACAATGTTCAGGCTACAACGAGAGATGATCTGAATTGTAACCTGAAACCAGAGATCGGCGAATGATTGATGGTGGATTTTCGTTCCCAGATTCTGACAAGTCACATTCTAACATTTGAGATGTGGTTTGAACGGAGCATTTCATCACTCACCTGTCAGTTCAGTGGGTAACTCAGACAACCCTTGTGCGATGTTCATGTATTCCTCTGGGTCAGGACCTGTTTAAATAAAAAAAAATAATTCATGAAAACAAAACTAAAATAATTACAACTATTTAGTTCAATGTGTCTTTGTGTTCAGTGTGTGGTTTTAACATACCAAGCTCCTGTATCTCCCTCAGTATCCTGTCCAGCTTCGGTAACTCAGTCCTCCACATCACAAAGGATTCCCACATCGCCTGTCGGGCCCGGGAGCCTTTGCCATTCACCAAACTGAGGAAGAGTCTGGAACTCTCTGTCCGGTTTCCCTTCTCCGTCAGTTCAGTGACTTTCTATAAAAGCAAACAATTAATTTATTTATTGTGGAGTCGATGGACAGACATGGCGAATCTCACAGTTTAATATTCATGCTGGATTAATGAGCTGAGGTGAATTTGACCGACGGTCCTGATAAGATGCAAAATTAATTTTAGACTGAATGCCTGTTCAACAGTACAGATATGCAGACCTTGCAATTATGTCATAGAACGATATGACGATTACAGCACAGTAACACAGTCCGTGCCGACCTGCACTCAGTCCATAACCCTCCATTCCTTTCCTGTCCATATACATATCCAGTTTTTAAAATGACAATATTGAACCTGCTTTTGCCACTTCTACTGGAAGCTAGTTCCACACAGTAACCACTCTCTGAGTAAAGAAGTTACCCCTAAACTCGTGTTACCCCTAAACTTTTGCCCCCGACTCTCAACTCATGTACTCTTGTTTGAATCTCCCCTACTCTCAATGGAAAAAAGCCTATCCACGTCAACTCTATCTGTCACCTCATAATTTTAAATGCCTCTTTAAAAGCTCCCCCCCCCCTTCAAAATTCAACGCTCTAAAGAATAAAGACTTAACTTGTTCAACCTTTCTCTGTACTTAGCTGCTGAGACTCAGGTAACATTCTAGTAAACCTCCTCTGTACTCTCCATATTTTGTTGACATCTTTCCTATAATTTGGTGGCCAGAACTGTACACAATACTCCAATTTTGGCCTTACCAATGCCTTGTACAATTTATCTTTACTTCCCAACTCCTGTACTCAATGCTCGGATTTATAAAGGCCAGCATACCAAAAGCTTTCTTCAACACCCTATCCACACGAGATTCCACCGTCAGGGAACTATGCACCATTATTACTAGATCACACTGTTCTACTGCATTCTGCAATGCCCTACCATTTACCATGTATGTCCTATTTTGATTAGTCCTACAAAACTATAGCACCTCACACTTATCAGCATTAAACTCCATCTGCCATCTTTCGGCCCACTCTTCTAACTGTCCTAAATCTCTGTGTAAAATTTGAAAACTACATCATTATCCACAACGCCACCTATCTTAGAATCCTCTGCATACTTAGTAATCCAATGTACCACCCCATCATCCGGATCATTAATGTACATGAGAAACAACATTGGACCCAGTACAGATCTCTGAGGCACAACACTAGTCACCGGCCTCCAACCTGACGAAGTTATCCACCACTACTCTCTGGCATCTCCCATCCAGCCACTGTTGAATCCATTTTACTACTTCAATATTAATACCTAGTGATTGAACCTTCCTAACTCACCTTCCGTGCAGAACCTCGTCACAGGTCTTACTGAGGTCCGGTACACTGATAAATACAGCAGGTGTGAGAGGGAAAGGTGACGCTGAACCTGCAGTTCCCAGTGCTCCCCACCGGAACAGCTGAAACAAATCTACTGAGGACAAGTCAGAGATCAAAGTCTCCATTGCCATGTAGAACTCCTAGAACGTGCAGGAGATTAATATTGATCACTATTCCCTCTGATACCAGCAGTTCAGTGACAATACACTAAATACACTCACCTCATTTTCTTCTCTACTGAAATGTCCTTCCTTTGTCAACATCCAACTGAGTCTTTCAACTTTCTCTTCAATTGCATGTTTGAGTCTGTCCCTGTAGAACTTGGTCAGTTGGTACAGTCGATACTCGCCCCCCTCTGCCAGGAGGTCGGAGATTGTAAACTCTGGCTCAGTGAATATAAAATGAGAATGTAGTCACAAACTCAAATATCACTTGTCTCCACCGCTCTCACCCAGCCCTAACAAACCAGTCATGTCTTGAACCTCAATCTTCACCTGCTTTCAGCTGGAAACACGTATTTTGCCCTAATCTCCAAGACTGGCCTTAAAAAACCGACCCATCAATGCGCTGTGCGAGACGCTCCCAGAAGAAACCCATTCACCAGAAACCTGTCTCTCCCACCGTCCCACCCACTCACCGATTTCACTTTAAAATGGGCAATAAATGTTAAGACTGTCAATGTTAGTCGCTTCCCAGAGATACTCTCTCTATCCTGGCGAATATATTTCCCATAACTCATATCCTGGAAATACTCTCTTATCCGGATAGCTGCATTTCCTCCGATACACATCCTGGAAATCCTCAGAACAGGTAGGACATTTCCTGTAGTGCGGTAACCGGTGCCACACTACACCGCATGCACCACGCCCACACTTTTCCCCTCTCTGACCAACCCTCCAACAAGGAATCACATTTACCCACTTCCCACCGCATTCTGCGAACACATCACCCTCATGTTTCACTCACCCACTCCCTGTTGGGCACTCGACAATTCCGTGTTTAATGAGTTTCCGAGCTGACAGGCAGTCGCCTCACTTGTGCCGGTTCCAGGGTCCTGCTCAGTGTCTCTGACGTCACTGTCTCTGGGCTGAATTTGCTTCTCCTCTTCTGCGGCCGGACCGCATTCCATTGGGACATTGCTCTCAATCTGACCCTGCTTTGGAACCTTGCTTCCCGTATCCCGATCATCTTCCCTCGATGAGCTGCCTGGTAAAAACCACTTGAGTACTTTCTGTACCCGATTTAATTTCCCACCTGCAGTAAATGATGAATTGCAGGTTTAGAGTGATTTATACTCGAACAAGGATTCACAATGGATGTCAGCAATGGAGCCGGGACTCCGGCTGACCGGATTTGGAGCGGGACTGTGCTGGTGAATGTGAACCACACCTCCTGCTAGGTGACCATCCCGATAAGCCAGTGAGTGGACACATCCACTCCCCGAAAAAGAACTGGATAGACGCAGTAATACTGATCACAGACTACACATTAGCTGAACACACCAATAACCAGCGGTTGTTAATGGAAAGACATTAGGTGATACCAGGAATTATCACGGGGATTATCTCCCACGAACATAAATCTCCCTGGATCACAAACTGTCCAGTCACCTGTGTCACTCACAGACAAGCCACTGGATTACTCGTGGTCCGATCCTCCAGATCCCACGTTCTCCGGTTGCTTTGTCACACACTGTCTTGTCCCCCGGGTCAAAGGCTGACCACTTCCTTCAAATGGACAACGTCCAGACCCCTGAGTTACAGACTGAACATAACCTTGAAGCCCATGATGCCTGGTCCCCTGGGTCCCATCACGTCTCCTGGATAATAATTGTCACACAGCAACTATACAAGTCATTGGCAAAGGGAGAGTCTTGCGTGCAGTTCCAGTAGCTAAACAAAGTCTCGCTGAGAGAGCTTTGCATTTGCTAAGGATGCAGTTGCTATCAATCTACAGGATGGATGTGATTCAGCTGGGAAGAGTGTCAGGGAGATTCACAAGTACATTACCGGATGGGGTTGTTTGTTATCAGGTTCGGCTGGGACAGTTTGCCCCGGAACACGGGAGCTTGAAGGGTAAACTTCCACACGTAAAACAGAATCAGCATCAGGTTTATTATCACCGGCATGTGACGTGATATTTGTTAACTTAGCAGCAGCAGTTCAATGCAATAGGTAATCTAGCAGGGAAAAATAATGCTGAATAAATTTTAAGAGAAAGTAAAATATTGAATAGATTTTTTTTTAAATGTGCAAAAACAGAAAGAATGTTTATTTTGAACAAAGTAAGGTAGTGTCCAAAGATTCAATGTCCATTTAGGAATGGGATTGCAGAGAGGACAAATTTGTTACTGAATCGCTGTGTGTGTGCATTCAGGCTTCTGTACCTCCTCCCTGATGGTGACAGTGAGAAAAGGGCATGCCCGAGGTCGGGGGTCGGCAACCCGCGGCTCCGGAGCCACATGTGGCTCTTTTACGTCTGTGCTGCGGCTCCCTGTTGCTTTGGGAAATAATTGGTCAGTATTTAATTAAAATGTATTTTATGTTAGTTTGTTAGTTTTTGAAATGTAATTCTAAATTTGAAGATTATGGTGATCTTGTACAATCTAAATAAGACGTTGTGGCGACCCATTTCCTGACACATCCGAACCGGCTCACAACTAGCCAGCGTTCAGGCTAAGGGAGATAGCCTACGGGGGTTTGTGAGTATGTGTCTTTTGGAGCATCCGCGCTCATGGGGGGCGGGTTGAGGGAGGCTTAAAAGCAAGGCTGTTTAGTTCGAATAAAGCTATCTTTGACTGCAGTTGACTGACTGCGTGTAGCACACCGCTACAAAGTGTTTTTATCGCTGGCTGTCCAGAGGGGAGGTGCTGAAACGCTTTGTCGCGTGTCTGGAAGAAGTGAAAACTTTCCTAGGCAGCAAAGGGCTCACCTTTCCTGAGCTGGAACAGCCAGAGTGGCTGGAAAAGCTACACTTCATGGTAGACATGACAGCGCACCTGAACACGCTGAACACAGCTCTTCAGGGGAAAGGACGTACAGCCCTGCACATGTTGGAGGATGTTTTGGCATTCGAGCGCAAGTTGACAGTGCTTGCCAGAGATTTACAGAAAGGCACATTGTCTCACTTCCCCAATTTGAGAGAGTTCAAACAAGGTCACGACATGATAAATTCGGAGTATTTACATTCTGCAATCATCGCAATGCAAACATCGTTTGGGAAACACTTCTGTGAGTTCAGAGAGGAAAAAAACACATTATCCTTCCCGGTCACTCCCCTAAGCATCGATCCATCCCTACTGAATACGACTGCATTGTCAGGTGTGAGTCAACCTGATCAAGTATGATAAATATTTTAATTGCCTATTATTTTACGTATATTCATATGTTTTCATTGTTCAGTGAAATAGTCCTTTTATTTTTCAGGTTGACAGCTGGCTGACATTATTTTTGGTTTGCTGCTGGTGGCAAATCTATGTTTGGCGTTTTTCCTAAATACAAGAAGGACTCAAATAGACGTTGAGTATTTTACTTAAAAGTAACCTTCAACCCAACGTCTTTTTTTCGGAGTTCAAAATGTTTTTGTTGCATGCAGAAATGTAATTTCATTTTCTCTGCAGGAGTTCATCAATTTCATAAATGCAACACATTATAGTTTGTTTATACATAGCATAAAGGCAAAACAAAACGTTGTATGCAGTGTTATTTCATTTTAAATGTCAAACGGGTTTTGCGGCTCCCAGTGTTTTCTTTTCTGTGGGAAACGGGTCCAAGTGGCTCTTTCAGTGGTAAAGGTTGCTGACCCCTGCCCTAGGTGCTGGACGTCCTTAATAATGGATGCTGCCTTTCTGAGACACCGCTCCCTGAAGATTTACAACTTCCTGCAGCTTCTCTCGGTCCTGTGCAGTAGCCCCTCCATACCAGACAGTGACAGACCGATGCAGACCACAAATGAAGTGTCTCCTGATCCTCAGCCATTTCCAATGCTGGCATTGTTCTCGGCTCGGCTACAGAAAACAGAGTTGGGAAAACTCCCCTCATCTACTTTGCGCAGCGAGTGGGGAGTTGAGAGCTGCCCTGACAAAACCTGAAGTGTTGTATTATCGCACAATCTTTGAAATCCCGGAAAAGCCCTTGTCACCTGCCTCTGAATTTTGTAAATGGAAGTTGAAGATGCCTTTCACCTCTAAACAGGCCCTGTTGTGCAACAAATCCTGAACCTAGATAATGTTGCAGGGGTGGAACTGGACTCTCTGACGGTGGTGTCTGAAAAGAGGATGCGGTCCAAGTTGCATGCCATCTTGGAAAATGCTCCCCTCCACTCCATAATGTTCTGGTTAGACACAGGAATACATTCGGCCAGAGACTCATTCCACCGAGATGTAACACAGAGTGTCATAGGAAGTCATTCCTGCCTGTGGCCATCAAACCTTACAACTCCTCCCTCGGAGTGTCAGACACCCTGAGCCAATAGGCGGGTCCTGGACTTATTTCCACTTGGCATGATTAATTTATTATTATTTAATTATTTACCATTTTATATTGCTATATTTCTACACTATCCGTGGTTGTTGCGGCTGTAATGAAATCCAATTTCCCTCGGGATCAATAAAGTCTGTCCGTCTGTCTGTAGACTTTTCCGTAACAATCAACACCGCTGTCACATTCCTGTTGGTGTTTCACTCTCAACCTGCTGATTCAGGGTCTCCGGCTCCTTTCACTCAGGTGAAGCTTTGCCTGGTGAGCGGAGTCATTCCACCATTTCTGGTGTCAGGTCCCTGCGCTGGAACTGTGGGACCAATCGATTACACAAAGGCACTTTACCAGTGGGATCAGTGACACTGCTCGATGAAACTTTATCTCTGCCCTGTTAGCGCCTGTTTAAGCTTCTTCATCTGAACTATTGTGCACCAACAGGGCAGAAGTTTAGTTATAAAGATCCAGGTGAACATACCTGTAGCCATTCTGATTCTGACTGACGGTTGTTGATTGTCGTCGTCTTGTCTACACTCTGATCCCGGTGCAGGACAGCGCCGCCTTCTGGTGTTACCCTGAATTACACACAACAAGCAGACAGTGAATCAGAGAGACTTTGCAAATGTGACAGTACAGCCATTCTCTGTATCAGAGCCGCCGTTCGCATCAACTCCCAAACCATGTCTGTATGTCTGTCCAGTGATATCTGGAGCATCCTTCCGATAGAGGCACAGAGCGACAGAGCACAGATACTGACCCTTCAGCCCACCGAGACAATGCTGACCACAGTGTACACTGAGATGGTCCTAATTTTCTAAGTTGGGCCCGTTTTCCTCCTGGCCTGAGTTAATAATGAGTTAATAATCACCGATGCAAAACACAGATAATGGATCGATTTGAAATAAAAATCGGAAACAGATATCAGAAGCTGAATTATCATCGCCTTAATTCACTAAGAATATTCAGTCTCCGTGTGGATATATTTTCAAGTTGTTTTCTTCCAACTTCATACCAGACAATCGGGCGAGGAGCCGGTGCTGCTGTTCTGTGAGACTCACAGCGCGACTTTCTGTGTGCAAGCTGCTGCCCGTCCGCAGGACGGATTCCGACACGCAGACATTCCTCGGATCAGGGAGCGGCGTTTCTGCTGGAAACAGATCCAAACGGTTCAACATTCCTCCCCTCCCTTCAACTGTCAGCAAAGCAGGCTTAATATTGTAGTCAAATCTCACTGTTCCAGGGGGATATCAATAAAACGCGGTGACAGGGGAAAGAAAGTTCCCCAGTGTCGGCAATCTGAATGCCGACTTGTCACAATCGCTATCAGACTTTGTGAGTTTCCAGTATTCTAATTCATCTCAACACCTAATCATCTGAGGCTTTAATATCTTTCTTTCTAAGAAAAATAAAAATAATGGAATTAGCCGATCTGCCACATTCTTAACTGAGACAATCCAAACAGTAAAATCTCAAGGTTTCTCTGTTGTTTTAAGTAGTTAGTTTTTGTGTGTGTGTGTGTGTGTGTGAGAGAGAGAGAGAGAGAGAGAGAGGAGAGGGGGAGAGAGAGGTGAGAGAGGTGGAGGGGGGAGAGAGAGAGACGGAACCCTGCCCCGTGGGACATTTCGGATATCACTGTCGGTGTGAAACGTTCTACAGTACTGACTCAGTAGAAATCAACAAGACAATGTTTTGATTGAAGGTAATGACGTCGCTTCTCCTGATCCGTTTGGTCAATAATTAATTCTTTAACTTGAACATTTCAGAGCTCCTTCCTCTCATTGAATTCCCTCCCGGTCCGAACCCCGCTGTGAGCGCTCCCTGGTTCTGAAGAATCGGAGACAACACTGACTGCGATGGTGAAACCGGCCGGAGTTCAGTGCGGTCCCGGGTGAGCCGTGTGCTCACCATGTACAGAGATTTCAGTCTAAGCTGCTACCTCCGAGGCTATTTGTTTATACAGTGTCTGTCGGGCATTACAGATACACTGGTCCGATTGAGCTGGAATAAGCGTACATGGCCGCAGTTCTGGCGCGCGCACCCTCTGTGGACCGGGGTATGTCCGACAGCGGGGGAGAAGGGACAGGGGGCAAATGGAGGAAACACAGACAGGAATATCAAAGGCCGCGTTAACCGTCTCTCGCGGACGCGGGGAGGTTCTGTCTGAACTTCCGCGTAGGTCAAACTATTTCCCTCCTTGCAGTTCCATCACAGCCAATGGGGCGGAGGTTCTTTGTTTAATTCAGCGAATCCCAATCCGAGGATTTGATCCGTCTCGGCTTCTGGAAGGTTCTGAGTTCCACCCTGTGTGAGAACGGGGCTTTCCAGCACAGGACGAGTTTCAGCTGGAACATCCCTCACCTGTCCCGGTGCAGGGAGTCGCCTTTCTGCTGAACTCAAACAAACACGTTCGACAATTTGCCCCCACAGGATTTCTGAAGGGCCTCAGACATGTATTTTCCAAGAGCTTCGCGATTCCGGAGAGTTTTTGACATTGGTAGCATAAAAAAATTATTAATTTCCCATTCGCGCAGCTGTCGCCACAAGAAACCTGTGGCCCACGGTGGACATCAATTCACAAGGAACGGTTGTTGATCCTCATCCCGTCAGACACATTCGTGGAGATTCTCCCTGTTGACAGTCGCCTATTGCGTTCGGCTCGAAGTTTGCTGAGGGAGCGGGTGATGGTCAGATTACAGATGGGCCTGGAGGGACCGACACACGGAGGAGAGCAAACACCCTGGGGACTGGGGTGGTCATCACTCCTAGTAGATGATGGTTTTACAGTTCATGTCGGAAAATATCTCCCGGCAGAAGTTTAGATTGACGTCCCGGAGAGAGGAGAGCGAGGAGAAAGTGAAGATGGTGAGGAGAGATGGTTGAGGATGGTGAGGAGGGATGGTTGAGGATGGTGAGGAGGGATGGTTGAGGATGGTTGGATTGATGGTTGAGGATGGTAAGGAGGGATGGTTGAGGATGGTGAGGAGGGATGGTTGAGGATGGTGAGGAGGGATGGCTGGGGAGGGATGGTTGGGATTGATGGTTGAGGATGGTAAGGAGGGATGGTTGAGGATGGTTGGGATTGATGGTTGAGGATGGTAAGGAGGGATGGTTGAGGATGGTGAGGAGGGATGGTTGAGGATGGTGAGGAGGGATGGTTGAGGATGGTAAGGAGGGATGGTTGAGGATGGTGAGGAGCGATGGTTGAGAATGGTGAGGAGGGATGGTTGAGGATGGTAAGGAGGGATGGTTGAGGATGGTGAGGAGGGATGGATGAGGATGGTGAGGAGGGATGGTTGAGGATGGTTAGGAGGGATGGTTGAGGAGGGATGGATGAGGATGGTGAGGAGGGATGGTTGAGGATGGTGAGGAGGGATGGTTGAGGATGGTGAGGAGGGGTGGTTGGGATTGATGGTTGAGGATGGTAAGGAGGGATGGTTGAGGATGGTGAGGAGGGATGGTTGGGATTGATGGTTGAGGATGGTAAGGAGGGATGGTTGAGGATGGTTGGGATTGATGGTTGAGGATGGTAAGGAGGGATGTTTGAGGATGGTGAGGAGGGATGGTTGAGGATGGTGAGGAGGGATGGTTGAGGATGGTTAGGAGGGATGGTTGAGGAGGGATGGATGAGGATGGTGAGGAGGGATGGTTGAGGATGGTGAGGAGGGATGGTTGAGGATGGTGAGGAGGGATGGTTGGGATTGATGGTTGAGGATGGTAAGGAGGGATGGTTGAGGATGGTTGGGATTGATGGTTGAGGATGGTAAGGAGGGATGTTTGAGGATGGTGAGGAGGGATGGTTGAGGATGGTGAGGAGGGATGGTTGAGGATGGTGAGGAGGGATGGTTGAGGATGGTTGGGATTGATGGTTGAGGATGGTAAGGAGGGATGGTTGAGGATGGTTGGGATTGATGGTTGAGGATGGTAAGGAGGGATGGTTGAGGATGGTGAGGAGGGATGGTTGAGGATGGTGAGGAGGGATGGTTGAGGATGGTAAGGAGGGATGGTTGAGGATGGTGAGGAGCGATGGTTGAGAATGGTGAGGAGGGATGGTTGAGGATGGTAAGGAGGGATGGTTGAGGATGGTGAGGAGGGATGGATGAGGATGGTGAGGAGGGATGGTTGAGGATGGTTAGGAGGGATGGTTGAGGAGGGATGGATGAGGATGGTGAGGAGGGATGGTTGAGGATGGTGAGGAGGGATAGTTGAGGATGGTGAGGAGGGGTGGTTGGGATTGATGGTTGAGGATGGTAAGGAGGGATGGTTGAGGATGGTAAGGAGGGATGGTTGAGGATGGTTGGGATTGATGGTTGAGGATGGTAAGGAGGGATGTTTGAGGATGGTGAGGAGGGATGGTTGAGGATGGTGAGGAGGGATGGTTGAGGATGGTTAGGAGGGATGGTTGAGGAGGGATGGATGAGGATGGTGAGGAGGGATGGTTGAGGATGGTGAGGAGGGATGGTTGGGATTGATGGTTGAGGATGGTAAGGAGGGATGGTTGAGGATGGTTGGGATTGATGGTTGAGGATGGTAAGGAGGGATGTTTGAGGATGGTGAGGAGGGATGGTTGAGGATGGTGAGGAGGGATGGTTGAGGATGGTGAGGAGGGATGGTTGAGGATGGTTGGGATTGATGGTTGAGGATGGTAAGGAGGGATGGTTGAGGATGGTGAGGAGGGATGGTTGAGGATGGTAAGGAGGGATGGTTGAGGATGGTGAGGAGGGATGGTTGAGAATGGTGAGGAGGGATGGTTGAGGATGGTAAGGAGGGATGGTTGAGGATGGTGAGGAGGGATGGTTGAGGATGATGAGGAGGGATGGTTGAGGATGGTTAGGAGGGATGGTTGAGGAGGGATGGATGAGGATGGTGAGGAGGGATGGTTGAGGATGGTTAGGAGGGATGGTTGAGGATAGTGAGGAGGGATGGTTGAGGAGGGATGGTTTGGATTGAATGAACGGCGAGAGGAGAGCGCGGAAAATGAGATTGGAGTGCTACGTATTCGATGACGTTGGATGGTCGGGCGGCAACTGTATCAAGCACAAAATGGCCGCCACCCAGGATGAGGTGGATGGCAAAAAGTCGGAGCAAGGGCACTGGGAGCTGCGGGATCAGAAGTGACGGGACTGGGCCAGTGATTCACTAAACAGTGGTGGAACGGGGAATGGGGTGGTGAAGTTGTGGGGAATTGTGAAATTGCCGCGCGCTGAGGTTAAGATGGATCACGAATAAGGGAATAAGAGAGAGCTCTGAGTGACGGGAGATGCGAGGCTTCACTGCCCTTCATAAATGGAAACACTTCAGTAAGGTCACTGCTCAGTTTCCTACATTCCAGGGAGTAAAGACATAGAGTGGCATCCTCTCCCCAGCACTGAGGCCTTCCGGTCCTGACAACACACTCGCAAATCTTCCCTGCACTATTTCCACTTTAACTAAGCCTTTTCAAACATAGTAGCTAGAACTATACTTTGTCCTGCAAACACAGTCTCACCAACAACTTATACAAAGGCTCCATAGTGGTTAACACAACTCTTTACAGTTGGAACTACCCGCTTTCAACTTTTGAAAGTTTTTGAGAGTTTGCAGCTTCTCACCGTGATCACATGGGTTTCCTCCGGGTGAACCGCTTTCACCCCAGTCTGAAGACGTGCAGGCGGGCAGCTTGTAAATTGTCCTTTGACAAGACTAGGGTTAAATTGGGAGACTTACTGGGCAGCGCGGCTCGCGTTAACTCAAAGAGAATCCCTGACTGCTGAAGGACAGCGTGGCAAGCACCGCTTCACAGCCCCGTGTCGCCGCATTGAGTGAACTCATCAGTCCCTCTGGTCTCTGGCAATCTCAGACCATGAGCCGCTTGTTGCAATATTCAGAATGAAACTGAAGACCACCAGGAATACCAACGTACCATAAGTTTGATTTTGATCGCATCCCTCAAGAACATGACGTGGGGGTGAAGAACAGATTCATGGATTAAACTTGGTGGAGAGGAAGCTGGAAGAACTATGGATAGAAGTAAGGATCATTGTACAAGAGGTGCCAACAAAAAGTATTGCAAACACAAAGGAGGCCGGGAAAGCAAATTGGATTTCTGCGGAGGCTGAGCAGTGAAGGGAAGTGAAGGCCAATAGACATTGGAACAAATACCATTAACTGTACACGAAGTTCAAGAAGATAGCAAGGAAAGATGCGGACACCTCCTTAAAGGAGCGATGTAAAGAAGCTGAACAAGCCAACATTAGAGAAAAAATAACAAGAGATCTATTCAAGAAGATTTCAGAAATTAAAGGAACATTTCATGCAAGAATGAGTACAGGAAAAGAAAAAAAAAAGAAGGACTATATCGAAGCAAAGACATCAAAAAGAAATGGCAGGAGTACATAGAAGAATTGTACAGAAAATATCCCAATAGCAAAGACACCTGCAGTGACTGTCTCGTCGATCTCGAGCCAGATATTCTGGAAAGTGAAGTCGAATTGAAAAATTTGCCAACAATAAGGCTGCAGGACGTGACAGGAGTCCAGCTGAATTGTTTAAAACTTTAAAAAAATTATGGTGTAAAAGTGCTGCATGCGATTTGCATGCAATCTGGTAAACCTATAAATGACCTTTAGACTGAAAAAAAAAACAGTTTATATCCCAATTCCCAAGAAGGGAGATGTAAAGGATTGCCATATTACCGAACAATTTCACTAATTTCACATTGTTAAAGACCATGCAAGCAAGCCTCCAGCAATAAATGGAATGAGAACTGCTGAATGTACCAGCCGGTTTTAGAAGAGGTAGAGGCAGTTTCCCTGTGCTCCATATTGCTAACTTATACTGGATAACAGAGAAATCGAGAGAATTCCAGAAAAGTATTTATCTGTGTTTTATTGGCTATTTTTAAGCCTTCAACAGTGTGTACCATATAAACTGTGGCAAATCCTTAAAGAAAAGGGGATACTTGGACAACAGATCTGCCTTCTGAGAATCTTGTACGAAGATCAAGAAGCAACAGTTAGAACTGACCACGGAACAACAAACTGGTTCAGGATTGGGATACATGAGGAATGCTGGCATCGAGGACTCAAAGAGTTGGAATCAACAGACAGACAGACAGACAGACGGAAAGACAGACAGGCAGGCAGACAGACAGACAGACAGACAGACAGACAGACAGACATACTTTACTGACCCAGAGGGAAATTGGGTTTCGTTGCAGTCGAACTAAACAAGAATAGTGTTAGAAATATAGCAATATAGAAACCATTAATCATTAAATAACAGTAAGTGGAATAAGTGGGATTAGTCCAGGACCAGCCTATTGGCTCAGGGTGCCTGACACTCCGAGGGAGGAATTGTAAAACTGCCGGATGAAACATTAACAGCCTCAGACATGCGGGTGGTGCAACTCCAATGGCTGAAAGTGAGAAGGATCTGCGGAAGCTTCTAATGAACGTGAAAGAAGAAAGTGGGAAAGTTGACTTGTTCCTCAATACACCGGCCAGCCCTGTCAACTTCGTGGTAATAAATGGAAAGGAAGTGGACACGGTAACAAAGATTTCTATAGAGGGCAACTGCAGCCAGGAAATTAAATAGCTCTTGTTTCTGGACAGGGCAGCAATGGGAAATTTAGATAAAATTCTGAAGCGCAGAGACATAACATCGTCTACGAAGAACCGTAGAGTCGGGTCTATGGTATTTCCAGTTGCGATGTCTGGCTGTGAGAGATGTACTATTAGTGAGGCATTGCTTCCACTGGCCATTGTGGAGAAGAGTTCAAAACACCCTCAATCGACACAGGAACAATTGGTCTGAAATAGGAAATTCCGGAAACAGAACAGGTGCTTGCTGTTTGCATCTCGCACCCTTGCATTGAAACTGTTGGGCGCTGATCTTAATCTTCACCTGACCTGTGGTAAATGTCACTCGTGCAAACAGAAAACAGTAGGAACACAAAGAGCACCAGCAGCGGAAGTAGGTTAAAAAAAACACAAATATCTCCTTGTTCGCTGATCCAAAGCACAGACAAATGTTTAGTTGGAAATAAATATGAAAAAAAATCAGAAGTTGAATTATTCTCACCTTAATTGCCCAAGAAGATTCTGACAGTGTGGGTACTGTGGGCCGTTTCTTAGAAATAGCGCCGCCCACCGCCGCACACGGAACTTTCGTAACCATGGCAACACACAGAATGCTGGAAGGAACTCAGCAGGTCAGGCAGCATCTCTGGATAGGTGTAAACAGACCCTTAATCAGGACTGGAGTGGAAAGGGTAAGGGGGCAGATGATTGACTGATTCGGAAGGTGGGGCTTGTTGTCCTGTGAGACTCGGTGCTCAGGGTCTGTGTGTAAGCGGCTGCCTGTCTGTGCACGTTCCTCAGAACAGGGAGCGGCCGTTCCGCTGAAATCCAATCCAACCGGTTCGACAAGACACTGTGGTTCAGATGTGAATGCAGTTTAATATTGTATTTAACCCTTTCTGCTCCAGGGAAGAGCGGTGGAACCAATGGCGCGATGTAAAGAACACGACCTGGGGCCTCCAAGGAGACTGGACTGTCTCTCCACAGATGCTGCCTGGCCTGCAGAGTTCCTCCAGCATTGTGTGTGTGTTGCTCGGATTTCCAGCATCTGCTGTTTTCTCTTGTTCGAGAGAGATCGGTGACGGGTCGCTGTCCCGGGGGATATTTCATATGTTTCTACCAGGGTGAAAGATTCCTTCTGCTCGCACTCAGTCGTACCCAGCTCGCGTCTCTTCATCCATCTGGACAATGGACTCGTTAGCACGAACACGTCAGGTCTCCCTTCTCCCACTAAATCGACTCCCGATCCCGAACAAAGCCGAGCCTCGCTGAATAGCTGTGCAGAATCATAGACAACACATACCTCTGATATCGTAACCGGTTGGTGATCAGTGTGGTCCCGGGAAAACAGTCCGATATCCGGGTGTGACGTCAATGGGCCTGGAACCGGTTTGTTCTCCCTGTCCGGAGAGTTCAGTCGATGCTGCTGCTCCCGAGGCCGCTCGGCTGTGAACCGATGGACGGGGCCGGGTGAGCCGGGGGAGAGCGGGACTGTCGCGGTCCGGGTCACACTAACTCACACCGGCTCAGGACGGGTCTGACTGCGGGAGGAGGCGGGAGTGGGATCAATGAGGCAACCCTAAAGAGGGAAACAAACAGGCTGCGTTAAACTTTCTGTCGGATTTCCGTGTAGATCGCTCCTTTTTCTTTCATCGTAACCAGTGGGGCGGAGTTACTCTGTTTAACACTGCCAGTCCCAGGCTAAAAATTTGATCCAGCCCGGGTTCTGGGAGGGTTTGAGTTTCCGCCCCCTGTGTGTAAACAGAACTGCCCGGTGCAGGTAGTTTCAGCTCCAACGTCACTCACATATTCAGGCGCGGGGAGCCGCCTTTCCGTTGAAATTAATCCAAACACATCCGACCATATATATTCACACTCAACGGTAACAAATCTGGTCAAAGATTTCCTCAGCGCCTCTCGATTCAGGGGAATTGATTAACTCTAACAGTAGAGATTATTGCAGTTCCATCCGGACAACTATTTTTACAAGAAACCCCCTCGCCCACAGTTAACAGCGTGTCTCTTTTTCACAAGCAATGTTTGTTGGTTCACACCCCGCCGTTAATACTTGTGGAATTGGTTTCCGGCAAATCAGAGGTTTTCCCGGGAAAGGTCTTAAAAAAATTCGCTGAAGAATATTTTCTAGTCAACTGCAGATGGTTCGAGTTTGTGAGAAACATAAGGTGCTGGAAACTCGCGGCAACCAGGGCAACAACTGTAACTGCTAATGTTGCGCGTTCTTCGGGACCCTGGGTAAATCATGTCAGAGATCATCTCGCTCTTCCCTGCAGCAGAAAGGGTTAAGTACGATATTGAAGTGACTTTCTTTGCGCCTGCCTGAGGGAGTTTTTTTTCAGACCCGGTTGCATTTGATTTCTGGAGTGGGGCCGCTCCCTGTTCTGAGGAATGTGCGTGAACAGGCAGCAGCTCACACACAGGCCCTGAGCACTGAGTTTCACAGAACAACAACCCGAACCTTCAAATCAATCCATAATCTGTCCTCTTCCCCCTCCATTTCCAATTTCACTGATGGGTGTCTGCTTGAAGCATTGACATTGTCCAGTTCCATAGATGCTGATCCCTACATCCCCAGTCTTGGCGTTATCTGTAAATCTGCTGGTCCAGTTGACCACAATATCGTCCGGATTGTTTGGTTTTGATGACAAAGAACAGCCGAGCCGGCGCTGATCCCTGCAGCACTCCGTTGTTCACAGGCCCCCAGTCAGAAAGGCGACCATCTACAACCACATTGCAGCTTCTCCCAGCAAACCACTGTCTAGTTCAATTTACTGCCTTATTTTGAGTGTCCAGCAACCGAAACTTTTTGACTAAGCTCCCAGGTGGAACCTTGGCAAATGCCTTGCTAAAGCCCACGTAGGTAACATCCACTGTCTTGTCTTTTATAAGAACGCTGAGGCCCGACCTACCAGGCACAACGCCATGCTGACCATCCCGAATCAGCCAAAGTCTACCCAAATAATCACAGATCTGGTCCCTTAGAATAGCTTTCAACAACTTTCCCACTACTTAATCAGGATTCCCGGCCTCGAATTTCCTGGCTTATATTTGGAGGTTTTCTGAAGCAGTGGAACCAGTCCTCCGCTCCCTCACATGTCGCAATGGATGATTTAAAGATCTCTGCTCGGGCACTGCAATTTCTGCACTTGCCTCCAGACCATGCAGGGGAGGACCTGGACAGGTCCTGGAGATTAATCGTCCCTAATGTGCTTTAAGACAGCAAATAATTCCTCCTCTCTAATCTGTATGGGGTCCATCTATTACATCAAGTCCGTTTACAATATGGGCGTTCCAGTGCATATGGGAAAAGTTAAATTCACCTAACACCACAAAGTATGTTTCTACAACAGACTGCAATCTCGCAGCGAATCTGCTCCAATAAATCCCACAGACTGTTGGGTTGCCTGTAATATAGCCCCATTAATGTGGTCGTGTCTTTCTTATTCCTCAGTTCTGCCCAGAGGAGTTCTCCAGTCTTTCCTGACTGTGCACTGCCGGGACATTTTCCCGTCACCCCTCCCGCATTTAATTCCACATGCACTGTCGCATTTAAAACAATGGAAACCCAGAGCAGCCATTCCTGCCACTCCTGCAACCAAGCCTCACGAATGGCTACAATGTCACCATTCCACGTGTTGATCCATGCCCTGAGCCCATCTGCCTTTCCTTCAATGCTTCTGGCACTGAAATGTACGCAGCTCGGAACATCAGTCGCACCGTGGTAAACCTGTGATTCCTGACTTTGTCTGTGATCCTAACAACATCTGTTTGAGAAACGTGGATAAATACATGGTTGGTAGGGGATGGAGAGCAGGTCAATGGGCTTGGCATGGAGTTTGACAGGGAGACCGGGAACCCTGCACAGCAAAACGCCCGGTGTTGGATATGATGATTGTGAATCATGCACGGTAAAGCTCCGGGATTGGGATATGGTGATTGATAATGGTGCTTAACGAGATAGAGAGACTGGGAATTGTGTCTGGTAATAGTCCGCATGTGGGCTACGGAGATTGGGAACCGTGCATGGTAAAACACCTGCTCGGGGATGGAGACGGGGAACAGTGTGTGCAAAACTCCCCAGGTGGAATCGCGAGACAGGGAACCGTAACCTCACTGTGGGTTTGTTCAGTGAATTAGAAACATAGAAAATATGTGCAGGAGTCGGCCGTTCGGTCCTTCGAGCAGCACCGCCATTCAGTATGATCATGGCTGAACATCCAACTCAGGACCCTGTACCTGCTTTCTCTCCGTACCCCCGATCCCTTTAGCCACAAGGGCCATATCTAACCTCCTCTTAAATATAGCCAATGAACCGGCCTCAACTGTTTCCTGTGGCAGAGAATTCCACAGATTTACCACTCTCTGTGTGAAGAAGTTTTTCCTCATCTCGGTCCTAAAAGGCTTCCTCTTCATCCATAAACTTTGAAAACTCGTTCTGGATTTCCCCAACATCGGAAACTATCATCCTGCATCTAGCCTGTCCAATCCCTTTAGAATTTTATACGTTTCAATAATATCCCCACTCAATCTTCTAAATTCCTGTGAGTATAAGCCAACTCGATCCAGTCTTTCTTCATATGAAAGTCCTGCCATCCCAGGAATCAATCTGCAGAACCTTCTCTGTTCTCCCTCGATGGTAAGAATGGCTTTCCTCAGATTAGGGGACCAAAACTGCACGCAATACTCTAGGTGCAGTCTCCCCAAGGCCTTGTACAACTGCAGTTGAACAACCCTGATCCTGTACTCAAATCCTTTTGCTATGAATGCCAACATGCCATTTGCCTTTTTCACCGCCTGCTGTACCTGCATGCCCACTTTCAATGACTGGTGTACAATGACACCCAGGTCTCGTTGCACCTCCCATTTTCCTAATCAGCCACCGTTCAGATAATAATCTGTTTTCCTGTTCTTGCAACCAAAGTGGATAACCTCACATTTACCAACATTAAATTGCATCTGCCATGAACTTGCCCACTCACCTAACCAATTCAAGTCACCCTGCATCCTCTTAGCCTCCTCCTCACAGCTAAGACCGCCGTCCAGCTTCTTGTCATCCGCAAATTTGGAGATGCTGCATTTAATTCCCTCATCTAAATCATTAAGATATATATTGTAAACAACTGGGGTCCCAGCACTGAGCCTTGCGGTACCCCACTAGTCACTGCCTGCCATTCTGAAAAGGTCCCGTTTACTCCCACACTTTGCCTCCTGTCTGCCAACCAATTCTCTATGCACATCAATAGCATACCCCCTAAACGTGTGCTTTAAGTTTGCACACTAATCTCCTGTGTGGGACCTTGTCAAAAGCCTTTTGAAAATCTAAATATACCACATCCACTTGCTCTCCCCTATCCACACCACTAGATACATCTTCAAACAATTCTAAAATATTGGTCAGACATGGTTTTCGTTTCATAAATCCATGTTGACTTTGTCCAATGATTTCACCTCATTCCAAATGTGCAGTTATCACATCTTTGATAACCGACTCTTGCATTTTCCCCACCACCGATGTCAGACTATCAGGTCTATAATTCCCCGGTTTCTCCCTCCCTCCTTTTCTAAAAATGTGGGGTTATATTAGATACCCTCCAATCCTCAGGATCTAATCCAGAATCTAAGGTGCTATAAAAATTATCACTAATGCATCCACTATTTCTTGGATTACTTCCTTAAGCACTCTGGGATGCAGACCCTCTTGCCCTGGGGATTTATCAGCTTTTAATCCCTTCAATTCACCTAACACCACTTCCCCACTAACATGTATTTCCCTCAGTTCTTCCATCTCACTAGATCCTCGGTCCATTACTATTTCCGGAGGATTATTTATGTCCTCCTTAGTGAAGGCAGAACCAAAGTAGTTAATTGGTCTGCCATGTCTTTGTTCCCTATGATCAATTCACCTGTTTCTGATTGTAAAGGACCTACATTTGTCTTGACTAATCTTTTTATTTTCACATATCTGTAAAAACTTTTACAGTCAGATTTTATTTTCCCTGCCAGCTTTTACTCATAATCTTTTTTCGCTTTCCTAATTAAGTCCTAATTCCTAATTTGGTCTCTGAATTTCTCCCAGTCCTCAGGTGTGCCGCTTTATTTTGCTAATTTATATGTTTCTTCTTTGGACTTGATACTATTCCTAATTTCCCTTGTCAGCCACGGGTGCACAACCTTCCCTGGTTTACTCTTTTGCCAAACTGGGATGAACAATGGTTGTAGTTCATTCATGCGATCTTCAAATGCTTGCCATTACCTATCCACCGTCAATCCTTTAAGTATGGTTTGCCAGTCTATCTTAGCTAATTCGGGGCTCGTACCTTCAAATTTACCCTTCTTTAAGTTCAGAACCTTTGTTTCTGAATTAACTATGTCACTCTCCATCTTAATGAAGAATTCCATCATATTATGGTCACTCTTACCCAAGGGGCCTCGCACAACAAGATTGCTAACTAACCCTTCCTCATTGCTCAATACCCAATCCAGAATGGCCTGCTCTCTAGTTGCTTCCTCGACATGTTGGTTCAGAAAATCATCCCGCATACATTCCAAGAAATCCTCTTCCTCAGCACCCTTGCCAATTTGGCTCTCCCCATCTATATGTAGATTGAAGTCACCCATTATAACTAGTGTTCCTTTATTGCACGTATTTCTAATTTCCTGTTTAATGCCATCCACAACCTCACTACTACTATTAGGTGGCCTGTACACAATTCCCACCAGCGTTTTCTGTCCCTTGGTGTTATGCAGCTCTACCCATATCGATTCCACATCCAGCATGCTAATGTCCTTCCTTTCTATTGTGTTAATCTCCTCTCTATCCAGCAATGCTACCCCACCTCCTTTTCTTTCCTGTCTATCCCTCTTGAATATTGAATATCCCTGGATGTTGAGCTCCCATCCTTGGTCACCCTGCAGCCATGTCTCTATGATCCCAACTATATCATATTACGTAATAACTATCTGCATACTCAATTCATCCAACTTGTTACGAATGCTCCTCGCATTGACACACAAAGCCTTCAGACTTGTTTTTGCAACACTCGTAGCCCTTATACAATTATGTTGAAAAGTGGCTCGTTTTGCTTTTTGCCGTGCATTTGCCTGCCTGCCACTTTTACTTTTCACCTTACTATTTTTTGCTGCTACCCTCATTTTACACCCCTCTCTGCACCCCTCTCTGTCTCTCTGCACTTGTTCCCATCCCCCTGCCACATTAGTTGAAATCTCCTGAACAGCAGTAACAAACGATCCCCCTAGGACTTTGGTTCCAGTCTTGCCCAAGTGCAGACCGTCCTGTTTGTAACGGCCCCACCTACCCAAGAACTGGTTCCAATGCCCCAGAAATTTGAATCACTCCCTATTGCACCATTTTTCAAGCCACGCATTCATCTCAAATATCCTCCTGTTTCTCCTCTGACTAGCACGTGGCACTGGTAGTAATCCAGAGATTATTACCTTGGTGGTCCTACATTTTAGTTTATCTTCTAACTCCCTAAATTCACCTTGTAGGACCTCATCCCTTTTTTTTACCTGTATCGTTGGTACCTATGTGCACCACGACCACTGGCGGTTCAGTCTCCCATTCCAGAATGTCCTACAGCCGCTCAGAGACGTACTTGACCCCTGCACCAGGGAGGCAACATAACATCCTGGAGTCTCATTTGCGGCCGCAGAAACGCTTATCTGTTCCGATTACAATCTAATCCCCTATCGCTATAGCTTTCCCACTCCTTTTCCTTCCCTCCTGTGCCGCAGAGCCAACCATGGTGCAATGAACTCGGCTGCTGCTGCCTTCCCCGATGAGACATTACCCCAACAGCATACAAAACAGTATATCTGCTTAGGAGGGAGATGACCTCAGGGGACTCCTGCAATACCTGCCTACTGCTACGCTGTCTAGTGGCCACTCCTTCCCTTTCTGCCTGTGTAGCCTTTACCTGCGGTGTGGCCAACTCACTGAACGTGCTATTGACGACTTTCTCAGCATCGCGGAATCAACAGTATGAATCCAATCGCAGCTCCAGACGCTCAATACGGTCTGCCAGAAGCTGCAGTTGGACACACTTCCTGCACACATAGTCATCGGGGACACTGGAAGTATCCCTGATTTCCCACATGCTGCAGGATGAACAAACCACGGGGCCGATCTCAGCTGCCATGACCTACCCAATACTTGCCTCAACTTTTGAAAAGAACTTATCCGACCTTACCTCACTTGGAGAGAAGCTCGTCCTCCGCCTCTTCTCGTCGAAGCCTCTCCAGTCACAGACTCAAATCCCCACGCCTTCACTGGCCCACTCACTCATTGGCCGCTTTCCACACTGTGACAGACTTGTGATAGACTTGTGATAGACCATGAATCAATAGTTTGTCTAATAATTTTGACCACACTCAGTGCCTGTCTCACTCATCCATGTCTCTTTCACACTGGTCTCTTCTCTATTCCTCTCCCTCTCCCCTCCCAGCTCACCAGCATTCACCCTCACCGCTGCTTGATCGCCACTCGCTCGTACTCACCCTGCTCTCTGCTCCACACACCTTCATTCCTGCCCCCGAATCCCTCCCTCACCCCTCTTTCATTGACGGCATTCTCACACCCATTTTCCTTCGCCGCCCATCTCAGTCACCCTTCATCCTCACTGCATAGTCCACATTGCCTACCCTTGTCAGCCATCTTACTCATCCCTCTCTCCTCGCTTCCACTATCACTCAGCCCTTCATGCTCACTACCCTGTCCGTCACCCTTCCCACCACACCCCCACGTACTCAACACTCATCCCTCAACTCCTTCTCTCACCCCACGATCCTCAGCCCCTCTCCCTAACTCAGACACCCGTCTCTCCGTCTTTACTCCTATCCCTCACACTTTCCCTTGAGCTCACACATCCCCTTACTCCTTCCTCCGACTCCTCTTCTCTCCAATTTCCTTCAATCTCCACACCTCTCCACCCTTCTCACACAACCATTCACCAACCGTCCACTCCATTTCTCTCCCTCCATCTCTTCCTCTCCAGCTCTCTCTATCTCTCTCTCCCTCTCCCTCCCCTTTTCTCTTTAACCCTCCCCCCTCTGGGTTTCTCTCTCCCTGCAGTCTCCCCTTACACTCACTTTGATTTTCAGCATCCTGTTGATCCTGTTCACACCTCACTCTGCTCCGGCCCCTCACCCTCACCTCGGCAGCACTGAAACGATTCGATGAATCTGTAACTGGGAACGCGCAGGTTCCAGCTCCGAAGTGATATCCTTCACATTAAGGGAAGTCGGGGTTGGGAGAGCCATGGACTGATTTATTTAAAAGGTCTTTGTAGATTATTTTAAGCCAACTGCAGATCATGCGAGTCTGAGGTAAACACAAGATGCTGCAAAGCTGCAGCAAACAGGGCAGCAACTGTTAATGGTAACGTCACGGGTTCGAGATACTAGGTAATGTTCTTTAAATCATGTTAAATTTCCTACTCTCTACCTGCAGCTGCAATGGTTAAATACAATATTAAAGAGACCTTGTTCAACTCGAGGGAGAGCAATTGTTAAACTGATTAGATTTGATTTCAGCAAAGAGCCCTTCCCTGTTCTGAGAAATGTGCCCGGACCAGCAGAGCCGGAACGCAGACCCTGAGCTCAGAACAACAACCCGCATCGTCCAAATCAATGTTCTGGCCTCTTCCCCATTCCTTTCCAATTCTACAGAGGGAACTTGGCCCGAAACATCAAATTATTATTCAGTTTCATAGATGCTACTTGACCTGCTGAGTCCCTCCGGCATCTTGAGTGTGTTCCATGGGTACGAAAGATCGGCGTGAGGGAGCGTGTGGTGCAGTGGGACGGACAGTGTGAAACGACTTCAAGCATATCTGCACCGTTGGAATATTCTTAGGGAATTAGTTGTGAATAATTAAACTTTTGATATTTATTCTGGGCCATCATTTAATCAGACTGTTGTCTGCATTATGGATCGAAGATCAAGGAATCAAAGAGTCATAGAACAGTACTGCACAGAAACAGCGCTTCGGCCGAGGAATTTAAACCGCCTAATCTCACCGGTCTGAGTGTGGGCCACAGTCCACCAAAAGATCGCTGAAACAGCGACATCGTGTGCGCATGCACTATCTTTGCTGGCCGCTCCTTCCATAACCGTCTGAGCGAAGAAGTTTCCGCTCATGTTCCTCTTAAACTTTTCATCTTTCACCCTTCACCCATGACCTCCGGTTGCAGTCCCAGTGGAAAAAGTTTGCTTGGACGTACCCTACCCATATGCCTCATAGTTTCAATAATATCCTCTCAATCTGTCCTTTAACTCAGGACACCCAGACCCGGCAACATCCAAATAACTACAGTGTCATGTAGATTGTTGCTTTCGATGACGAAGAACAACCGAGCCAGCACTGATCTCTGGAGCTTCTCACTAGTCACAGGGCTCCAGTCAGAGAGATAACCAGATGCTGCTACTCTCCGGTTTCTCCCACCAATACAATGTCTCACCCAGTTTGTTTAATGCCGCGTGATTGGACAGTCTTGAGAGTCCTCCCATGCGAGACCTCGGCAAATCCCTTCTAAATTCGATGAAGACTGTCTCCACTGCCTTGACTTCATCAACCTTTGTGGTAGCACCGTCAAAAATATCTATAAGATTGCAGAGGCAAGACCAAGCACTTACGACGCCATGCTGTCTATCCATAATCAGTCAATGTCTATCAAGTAATTCATATATCCTATCCTTTAGAATAGCTCCCAATATCTTTCCCACTACTGATCACATCCCTTTAACATTCTCACAGAGTTTTAGACCTTTTCTGAAACGGATGATCTTCTCTAATCCACATAGGATCCAGGACCTCAAGTCATATACACACTCTGTATCCTTGTCCCGAGTAAATTCAGAGGCAGGAAATCCATTTCTTCCATCTCCTCATCTCCCCATACTCCTTTGGTTGCATGTGTGGTTTACTGTTCTGATACTTCAGAGGACCAATGTTATCCCTTGCAATCCTATTGTTCTGATCTGAATAATCTGTTAGAACCGGCCTTCACCCAAAGCGTTCACTTAGCACACTTCATTTCTTTCTGAGTGTTACCTTTGCATTTCCAACTCTCAATCATTACCTATCTGCCTAAAACTACTCTGGTGCGTATGGTAAAATCTGTGGTACTGTATGGGTATGTTAAAAATACTGTGGTAACATCATCCTTTTATAGCGTAACCAGAGACTCAACATCTCTCTGAAAAATAAAGTTTCTTCAAACCACTTACCTTTTATTCTTATAGGCACATATATACTTCATACTCTCAAAGTTTTACCTTTGACTGTCTCCCGCTTATTAGAACGCCTTTGCCGGAAAAAGGCCTGTCCTTTCCACAGGGTCATTTCTGATGCCATCAACATTTTCCTTTCCAAATTCTAATCTCAACCCACGTAGATACCCTTTTCCATATTTCCTTTGAATCTGGTGGCATTGCGATAACGAGATGCATAGAGTACCCCTACACTCCCCTCTCTTCTTGCTGCCCACCTCACTCATTCCTCTCTCCTATGCTTCCCAGTCACTCACCATTCTTGATCACTGCTTTTCTCTCTCACCCCTCCCACTCTCCCGCCTCGTCCACAACCCTTCCTCTCCCTCACCCCACCCTCCTCTTACCCCTCTCCAACTTCTACACACTCATCTTGCCCCTCCTCCGGCTGCTCACTCCATCAAACCGCACTCTTCTCCTTTCCATCAGCCTCTCCCTCCCCCTCACCCTCAAGGTTACAGGAAACATTTAAATATTACTGTCAACAGCAACTGACAACATAGCCAAGTTAATGTTGCAGTAAGGAATGCCATGGACTCATTATTTGAAGGAATCTTGAAAAAACTTGAAGAATACTTGCAGATGATGCGAGTCGGAGGGGAACGTAAAATGCTGGAAACTCGCAGCAAACACTCGCAACTCTGTAACGGGTGACGTTGTGGGTTCGAGACCCCAGGTTCTTAAGACAAATTAATGGTTCTATCGGCCTTCACTGCACTGCAGCAGAAATTGTTAAAAACATTATAAAAGTGAATGATTTCACACCTGAATGACAGTGAATTGCAGAACCGGTTAGATTTGGTTTCAGCAGAAAGGCCGCTCCCTGTTCCGAGGAATGTGCGGGTCCAGCGGATGAAAACACACAGACCCTGATCTGCAAGAAGTGGCAGCTTGAAAAGACCAGAACATATACTAGTTCTGAGAATAGTATTGGGGAATATTAGCTGTGAAAAATTATATTTCTGGTAATTATTTCTGATCTTTGTTCAATCAATCCGTTTTCTCTGTTTCGATTCAGAGATCAAGGAGAAATAGGAACGTAGACGGGACTAGAAAGGAGGAATAGGTTAACACTTTATTCCCTGGAGCGTAGGAGAAAGAGAGGTGATTTGATAAAGGTGTATAAAATTATGATGGGTGTAGATAGAGTGAATGCAATCACGCTTTTTCCACTGAGGCCAAGGGAGAAAAACACAGGTCATGAGTTAAGGGTGAAGGGGCAAAAGATTAAAGGGAACGTGGGGGGGGGGGGCTTCTTCATACAGAGAGTGGTGGAATGTGGAATGATCTGCCAGATGAAGTGGTGAATGTGGGCTCAGGATTCACATTTAAGAAAAACCTGGACAGGTATATGGATGAGAGGGGCTTGGAGGGATATGGCCCAGGTGCATATCAGGGGAATAGACAACAAAACGATTCGGCACAGCCAAGAAAGGCCAAAAGGCCAGTTTCCATGCTGTATTGTTCGATGGTTCTGTCGTTCTATGGCAGAACCAGGCCTTTCGTATCAGCAATTTAAACTGCCTAATTGCTTGGAACTGTACTGGGCCAAAGCCTTCCGTTCCCCTTCCATCCAAACTATCTCTTAATGTTGAAATCGAATTTGCATGTACATGTGTAGCTGGCAGCTCGTTCCACACTCTCACGACCCGCTGAGTGAAGATGGTTCCTCTCATGCTCTCCTTAACCTTTTCATCTTCAACACTTAACCCATGACCTCTTGCTTGTAACTCCACACAGACTCAGTGGAAACCGACTGCTTGCATTTATGCTATCAAAAACCCTCATTTTGAATACCTCTGTGAGATCTTTATTCAAAGGAATACATTTCGAATCTATTCAATCCTTCTTTATAATTTTCAAATATATGTTTTTTTATATTGAGTGTGTGTGTATATATATTTAAAATAACTGCTGCAGATGATGCGAGTCTGTTGTAAACAATAAAATGCTGGAAACTCCCTGCCAATAGGGCAGCAGCTGTCACCGGTAACGTTGCGGGTTCGAGACTCCAGGCAGCTTTCATTGAATCACGTTAAAGTTCCTGTCGCTCTTCCCTGAAGCAGAGCTGCTTAAATACCATATTAAAGTGATTTTGTTCAGAGTCGAATGAGAGTAAGTTGTCGAACTGTCTGGATTTGGTTTCGGCAGAAATGCCGCTCCCCGATCTGAAGAATGCGCAGGGCCAGACAGCTACTGACACACATACCTGCGCCCCGATTCTCACAGAAAAACAACCCGCATGTTCCAAATCAATCCATCATCTGGCCTCTTCCGAGATCGGCGAGGGGGAGCGGTTGGAGCAGTGGGCGGGGCAGTTTGTAACCACCGCAAAACATACCCGAGAATATCCGCCAATTTTCGTTTTGAATTTAGCTCCAATAATTCAACTTCTGATATTTACTCTGTCCTTTGTGTGATCAATTTGTGGTCTGTTGTGAATCAGCGACCAAGGAATCAAAGAGTCAGAGTTAAAGGGTCAGAGAAAAGTACAGCACAGAATTAGGCCCTTCGGCCGAGCTCTTTAAACTGCCCACTCCCATCGACCTGTACCGGGATCATACCGACCATACCCCTACCTTCTAAACTATCTCTTAAACGTCGTGATCGAGCACGCATAAACCACTCGTTCTGGAAGCTCACTGTACACTCACACCACCCTCTGAGTGAAAAAGTCTTTCATCGTCCCCCTTAATCTCTGCACTTTACACCGTAACCAAACACGTCTGGTTGTAGTTCTACCCAATATTAGCGGACCAGACCAATATTTTATGCATATTTACTTTGAGTCTAATGGCATTCGTATCACTTACTGGAAAGTGTTCCCCTACGCAAACGTGTCTCATCGGATCTCTCTCGTTTCCTAAAAAAAACAGATCAAGTATCGCACACTCTCACGTTTGTGACTTCCAGGTACTGATGTACTAAACTAACCGGAACGCATTCGACAAACTCTACTCTCCCCAGTCCTTTTACAGTGTGGGATTCCCAGTCAAAATCTGGAAAGTTAAAATCAACTTTCTTCACCTTTTGTTTCTTTCAACAGTTTGGGAACTCCACTAATCCAGTCCTCGAAACCCTTCGGACAGGGAACACCTCACTAGGCGAGTTCTCCAGTGATCTGGCAGTCCGATTCGCATTCCCCTGGTTATTAAAATTACACCACCTCCCCCTTCCCCATACCTGGCGTGCAGCACTAACGTACCTTGCCGCTGGGACATTAGTCTCCTTTCAGTTCAGATGCAAACCGTCTTTCCTGTACCAGTTCCACCATTACTGAACCTATTCCAAGATATAGCAAACGACTCCTCTGCATAAACCTCTATTTTACCTTCACTCATGTGCGCCTAAACTCCCGTAATCTTTCAGTCAAGTACACCAGCTCTGGCAGCATGTGAGAAGCCCGGAGCATTCTCTGTGTAAGCAAAAGGAAAACTTATATCGGACATCCCCTCTACAATTTCCTCTGGTTAACTCAATGTTATATCGCTCATATTATCCATTTATGTCAGGCATGGTTTAATGTCGGCCGAAGGGCCTGGACTGTGCTGTATTGTCCTATCATCTGTGATCATAACAACCTGCAAAAACCTCCATCACCTGACTTGTTTCATGTCCTGGTAGGAGATTAAGCGTTGTTCTCTCTCATTGGGACTTCGACGTAATTATTACGGGTCCTTCCCTGGCCATGTTTGACAAACTCTGTCCCACTGGTCCGTTTTCAGTATGGGACTCAGTCAACAGGTGGAAAGCTGAAATCACCTCCTAACACAATCTTACTTTTCCTGCAACAGTCAACGATCTCTCGACAGATTTTTTCCTGTTCATCCAGCGGACTGTTGTCTGGTCTATAATGTAGACCCATGATCACGGTCATCCATTTCTTATTCTTCATTTCCACCGATAAAGCCTCACTTTGTCGAGTTCTCTTGTCTGTCCTGACTGTGCTCTGCGGTGACATTTTCTCAGCCCTGTATTATCACCCCTCTTTCTGTAACTTCTTCTGCTTTCTCATGTCTAAATATAGGGAATGGCGAAATATCGTGATTTCCTGCTTGCTCCTCCTACACCCAATTCTCAAACATGGCTACAATGTGATAATTCAATCTTTTGATTCATTCCCTGAGCTCAACTGCCTTTCTTTAAAGCTTCCTGCCTTTAAATATCCGCAGGTCAGGACACCAGTCGCATCATGCTCAAACTTCTGAGAACGCCTCACTGGGACGGGTAGTGCTGTTGTTCTTTAATTCAATTGCTAAATCCCTGATCTCACTTTGCAGAACCATCTTCCCATGCATACCGATTTCATTGGTACCGATATGGAACAGGACATCGTGCTGCGCACTCACGCACATGAGAATCATGGAGTATGAATGTTGTGCTGAGAAAATAGGACGGATGGGGAGGAGAGTACAGGCCATAGAAACGGGTCAGATTCAGCCTTTGGAGCAGAACGTGGAAATTGCCCTTTTCCTGCTCCCTATCTCTGATTGGACTGTTTAAAAGCAGAAATTCACTGACCCATGACTAGGAGTCAGAGACAGACCGGAAATCACTCCATACAATCCCAGCACACTTCCCTGTAACATACACTGAGTAACGCTCCCTCCGCAACGATCCATCACGCACTGCCGGGATTAGACACAGAGAGCAGCGCCCTCCACACTGTACCAGCACTCACTCCGGGGTCATACACTGAGTGAAGCTCCGTCCACACCGTCGCATCACAAACTTCCAAGGTCAGATATACAGCAACGCTCCCCAAATATTATCCCGTCACACTCCCAGGGTCAGACATGTGAGGTACCTCCCGCACCATCGCTGCACACCCTACTAGAATCAGAAGAAAACTACGATACCCTCTCCCTCCTCCGGTCTCCACACTCACCAATACCCAGCCTTTCGGCTTTCAGGTAGTCCTGAATTGTGCGTGTCTCTCGGAGATGGTGTGTGTGCGTGTGTGCGTGTGTGAACGGATTGTGTGCTGCCGGAAAAGGAAGGAAGGGGAAGATAGAGGAGGCCAGGGAAAGGGTGGTGAAGTTGCAGACACTGATGCAAGTGGTGTGGAATCATTCGATCGGCCTGTGCCTTTAAAGTTGTGGAGAGGCTCAGATCCTGGTGATGGATATCCGGTGTAAAGGGGGAGGTGTAACTCCAGACGTTATCTCTCCCTCATACTCCCCGGAATTACCTGTGACAGAGTTCGCTCGGCAAAAGACAGAAGTGCCTGGAGGCTCAAGGTGTGTGTGTGTGTGTGTGTGTGTGTGTGTGTGTGTGTGTGTGTGTGTGTGTGTGTGTGTGTGTGTGTGTGTGTGTGTGTGTGTGTGTGTGTGTCTGTGTGTGTGTGTGTGCGTGTGTCTGTGTGTCTTTGTGTGTGTGTGTCTGTGCGTATGTGTGTGTGTGTACATAATGCGTGAATGTATCTTAATGATATCCTGCATATGAATGCCACCTTTCTATTTTAAGCATAACACTTACAGTTGACGGCAGAAGGTAACATACTCCATAGCCAAATACATTTAATCTCACTTATTTTTACAATTTCTGACATTTAATCCTAGAAAACATTCCCTTCCTTAGGTATGTTAGGATCACTACTTTATTTTATAGATGTGTACTTTCAGAATAATAGGAAAGAGAATGATTTATTTCGCCTTTTATTTCTTCCACCACTTTCCCAGTGGGCCAGATGTTTACATACACTTTGTTAGTATTTGTTAGCATTGTCGTGAAATAGTTTAACTTGGGTGAAACTATTTGGGAAGTCTTCCACCGGCTTCTCACAATCAGTTATTATTTTATTCTATTCCTCCAGTCAGAGCTGGTGTAACTGAATCAGGTTTGTAGGCCACCTGCCTCGCACACAATTTTCAGTTCAACCCACAAATTTTCTATCGGATTGAGGTCAGTGTTTTGTGATGTCCACTCAAATACCTTGTCTTTGTTGTCCTGAAGCAATTTTGCCACATCTTTGGAGACATGCTTGAGGTCATTGTCCGTTTGGAAGACCCATTTTCCACCAAGATTTAACTCCCTGGCTGATGTCTTAAGATGTTGCTGCAACATATCCACATAGTTTTCCTTCCTCGCGGTGCCATATATTTTGTGAAGTTCACCAGCCCCTCCTGTAACAAAGCACCCCCGCAACTTGATGCCGCCACCCTGAAGCCTGACGTTTGAGATGCTGTTCTTCGGCTTGCAAGTCTCACTCTTTTTCCTCCAAACATAACAATGGTTATTCTGGACAAAGTGTTCAAATTTTCCTTTATCATTCCAGAGGACATTTCTCCGGAAAGTAACATATTTGTCCCCAGGCGCACTTGCAAACAGAAGTCTGGCTTTTAACGGCGGTTTTGGAGCGGTGGCTTCTTCCTTGTTGAGCAGCCTTTCAGATTATGTCGATAGACGACTCGTTTTACTGTGGGTATAGATACTCGTCTACCTGTTTCCCCCATCATCTTCAAAAGGTCCTTTGCTGATGTTCTGGGATTGATTTGCACTTTTCTCCCCTATCTCTAAGAAACAAAGTGCGGCTCCTTTCTGAGCGGTCTGACGGCTGCCTGGCCCCATGGCGTTCATAGTTGCGTACCATTGTTTCCTCAGGTGAACGTTTGGAAACAGACTTGCGGAGGCCCACATTCATTCTTCTGGGGAATTGGCTGCATTATTTTGTTGTTTGTAAACTTCTGACCCACTGGAATTGTGATATGGTCAATTAAAAGTGAAATATTCTGTCTGTAAATAATTGTTGAAGAATTATTCGTGTCATGCACAAAGTAAATTTTCTCAACGTCTTGCCTAAACTATAGTATGAGAATATGAAAGCTGTGGAGTGTTTAAACAATAAGGTTTAATGACTTCACCCGAAATGTATGTAAACTTCTAACCTACTGAGAATGTGGTGAAAGAAATAAAAGCTGAAATAAATCAGTTTCTCTACCATTATTCTGACATTCCACATTCTGTAAATAGAGTAGTGATCCGAACTGAACTAAGACAGGGGAAGTTTCCATGGATTAAATGTCAGTAATTAGGAAAAACTGAGTATAAATGTATTTGTCTAAAGTGTACGTAAACTTCTGACTTCAACTGTGTGCTTTGTGGCGCGTGTGACTGTTTGTATTCTGCTTACTTAGCAGCTTGATCCTGGCTGTATTCATGGGCATTTCTGTGTGATAGAATTATAATAAAACTCAAATTGAGATGAATCCAAATGAAATGAAACCGCCTTGTCGGTAGAGGTCGCACCTTCCGTGGAAGAGAGCAGAGTGATTCTGATCTATGAAGATGTCCTTCCAACCCTAACTCTTTAGCCACATGTTAAACTGAATGTTCTTTATAATTTTGTGCACTCCTGCACATACACAAGTTTGCAGAACCGGCTCTCTCTTCTTTCCTATATACTGGTGCCTATAACATGGAAACATGGAAAACCTGCAGCACAACGCAGGCCTTTCGGCCCACAAACCTATGTGCCTTACCTTAGACCTACCTAGGCTTTACCCATAGACCTCTATTATACCAAGCTCCTTGTCCCTATACAGGAGTATCACACAAGGCCCTATCACTTACCCCTCCACCAACGCCGCAGACAACCCATTCCACGCACTCAACACTCTCTGTGTAAAAAAAAATGACCCTGACACCTCCTCTGCATGTACCACTTTCCAAGCACCATTAAACAATGTTCTTCTGTGCTCGCCATTTCAGCCCTCGGATAAAGCCTCTGTCTATCCACACGATCAATGGCCTTCATTATCTTGCACACCTCTATCAGTTCACCATTCATCCTCCATCGCTCCAAGGAGAAAAGGTCGAGTTCATTCCAAACTCATATAAGGCATGCTCCCCAATCCAGGCCACATCGTTGTAAATCTGGTGACCACATACCATCGAGAAATCTCGTTCTCGTCCGCAGTACCTCTTTTCTGTTCCCCTAAAAAGGAACACTTTATTGAGAAAGCTCACCACATCTAACCCCATTTTTTTTCTGAGCCACAGAACCATATTCAGTGCCAGAGACCTGACCGGTGAGACTTTCCCCTGATCGATCATTTGCACCTCTCCCCTCCCATCCAGAAGTATCCGAAGTGGTCTACCTCTTATTGAGCGGGTTGGCCACAAGGGGGCTCTGCACTGTCTCTGGCTGTTTAACCCCGTTCATCTTCCTTTTTGTCACCGGGTTTCATGTATCCTACACCTTGCGTGTGAATAGTTCTCTATATGTCCTCCCTATCACACCCTCAGCTTCCTGAATGATCCCGAGTACATCCAGTTCCATTTCCAAGTCTGTAACGCAGAGTGTTTGAAGGTGCAGCTGGATGACCTTCTTACAGGGGAAGTTGTCAGGCACTCTGGAGGTCTCCATGCCCTCCCACAACCCGCAAGGCAAGCAGTCAACTCTCCTGTCAGGCATGCTTACTGCTCCTTCAAATTGCAATTATAAACGAAACAATAAATAAACAGAACAAATCTTCCAACAGTTTTTTTTGGGCCTGCTCTGACCCGAGACTCTCCTCCTTATAGGTTCAAATTGATAGCCCTCTATTTTTCACTCAGATTACTCTAACAATGGCTGCTACGAGTGCCCACCCCTTTGCTCCGAGGTAAACCCCTTCAGCTCCGGTTTATCACACGGTTCATTAGATGGACACAGAAATTCAAACAATGAATGAAATTCACCCCACACAGTCTGAACACACAGACCCGGGGTCAGCCACAGATAGAAGCTCCCTCCACCCGGTCCCGTCACATGCTCCGACGCTCCGGGGATCAGAAGCTGTTTTCCTCTCCCCACCCCCAGCACTCCGCCGTTCCAGTAGTCCTTCATTGGGTGTCTGTCTCGGAGACTGTGCGTGTGTTTGTGTTCAAATGATGAGCAGTGAAGAGAAGAGAGGTGGAAGAGGTTGAGGGGAGGGAGTAGGGACGTGGTGTTGAGACAGTGGTCACTGGGAGAAAGTGGAATGGAACCGCAAGACCGACCTGACCTCACAGAGCTGTGAACAGGATCAGAACCGAGAGATCGACATCCGGAGGAGGGGGTTGGGTGTTGTAACACCAGACGTCACCTCTCCCCCTTCCTCCCCAGAATTCCAGATGAACCGAGGGGTGTAGAGGGGCGAGAGGGCTGAGGGAACAGTGGAGAGTGTAGCGGACGGAGCGGGTCAGGGAGACGGGCAGAGGAGATGAGAGAAGGAAGAGATAACGAAGTCGGCAATGAGTGCAGTGGACGGAGGGTTGATGGAGACGGTTTGTAAAAGAAGATGGCGGTGCTGAAAATGAATGTTGGGAAAATCGATATCGGGTGTTGGGTGTGGGGGTGTGTTCGTGTAACACCAGACGTCACCTGTCCCTCATACTCCCACAATTGCCTATGAACACAGAGCGGGAGGAGATTGGAGGGATAATTTTCGGGGATTCAGGAGGTAAAGGAGCCAGGAAGGTAGGCGATTAGCGAGACGGGACGTGTGCAGGTGTGTCACGGAGACGGGGTAGCTTGTAAGGGAGAGAAGGGTGACGGAGACGGGAGTGGAGTTTTGGCGGAATGAGTGACGGCAACAAGAAGTAGTGCAGGAGAGGGAGTGGTTGACGGATTCTCTCTCTCTCTCTCCCCCCTCTCTCTCTGTCAGTGTGTGGGTGTCACCGTGAGAGGCGTGCTCGTATCACGAACAGGGTTGTGTCGGTGACACAGTCACTGTAAGGGGTTTTTCAGTGTCTCTTTGAAGATGGCGTCGGTGTGTGTCGTTTTTACAGCCTATGCCGTCTGTGAATTGTTCGTTCCCTCTGTTTGTCAACAAATCTCTAAAGTTCCTAGTTCTACCCAACCCCCTGCCCTTCCCACCCGATGAGCTCAAATCGCTAGCTCTGTCTGCAGAGCAGAGAACGTAAATCACACAATAGAGAAGACCCTTCGGTCCAAGAATTGTGATATACCAATTAAACTGAATTCCCTTTGCCGAAACAACATCCATCTCCCTCCATTCCCTGCACACCCACGTATATGTTAAAGAGCCAGTGCGTGGGGCGGTGTGGCGCAGCCGAGAGGCAGGACTTTGTGCTGCCCCCCAGTGTTCACTTGGCAGAAGAAAAGCTCAGTTGCTGTTGTGTGTATATTTCGGTGGACTTTATTGTGCCTAGGACCTTAAGTTGCTTATATCTGTGTATGTGGTTCTGTGTGTGTGTGTGTGTGTGTGTGTGTGTGTGTGTATGTGTGTGTGTGTGTGTGTGTGTGTGTGTGTGTGTGTGTGTGTGTGTGTGTGTGTGTGTGTGTGTGTGTGTGTGTGTGCGGGCGCGCGCGCGTGTGCATAATGCATAGAAGTATTTTTATTAATATCCTACATATTCTGGTCATCTTTAAATTTTATACATATTAAGCGTGCTTTGTACCTCGTGTGACAGTAGGTGCTGTGTTTAGCAGTTCTAGCGGACATGTGTGATGGAATTGCAGTTGAACTTGAAGTGAATTGAGTTGAATTGAAATGAAATGAAACCGTCTCACCTGTAGAGTGCGCACTTTCCGAGGAAGAGAGTCCAGAGTTACAGATGTCTGAATACCTTGTTCCACACTACCTCTATAACCACATTTTAAACTGAATGTTCTTTCTAATTTTGTCCACACCTGCACTTGCATAAGTTTGGAGAGCGGCTGCCTTTTCTTACCGAAATATTGGTGACGATAACGACGGAATACCACCGAGGAATCTCGTTCTCCTCCACTGTACCTCTTTACGTTCACCTAACAAAGTCAGCCCTATCGACACAACTTGCCATATTTCACCCACTTTCCTACTGAGCCACAGAACCATACTCACTGCCAGAGACCTGACCGGTGAGACTTTCTCCTGCTTGGTCATTTGCACCTCTCTCCTCCCATCCAGCAGGAATCCAAAGTGGTCTGCCTGTTATTGAGCGGGTTGGCCACAAGGTCTCTCTGCACTGGCTCTGGTTGTTTAACCCATTTCACCTTCCTTTTTGTCACACAGTTTCCTGTATCCTACACATTGTGGGAAAATACATCTCTCTATGTCTTTCCAATCAACCCTCGGCTTCCCGAATGTGCCCGAGTTCATTCAGTTCCAGTTTCAAATCTGTAACGCAGTGTGTTAGAAGGCGCAGCTGGATGACCTTCGGACAGGTGAAGTTGTCAGGAACACTTGAGGTCTCCCTCCAGATCACGCAAAGGAGTATCCATTTCTCCTGCCAGACATTGATACTGCTCTGACTTTGCGATTATAAATAAAGAAGCAATAATTAAACTGAAAGCAAATCAACTAACAGTTCTTTGCCCTCTCTCACCCAAGAATCTCCTCCTTGAAGAATCAAAGAGATAAACCCTCTGACTTCCCCTCAAATCCAATTCCAGCCAATCTTTTCCCCCACATCATCCCATCACAGACTCTCGTGTTCAGACGCAGTGAATCTCCCTCCACACAGTCGCATCACAGTCTCCTGAAGTTAGACACTGGTGACGCATTCTCCGGACCGTCCTATCGGACACACCCGGGTTCAGACACAAATTGAAGCTTACTCCCCCTGGATCCCTTCAGAAGCTCCAATGATCCGAAGCTCCTTCCCTGTCACCAATCCCCAAAACTCCGCCATTCCTGAAGTCCTGAATCGTGTGCCGGCTGTGAGTATATGTGAGCCTTTCTGTTCAGAGGATGTGCAGGGAACAGGAGAGATTTGGATGTAGGGGTGGTTTTGGTGGGAGAACGGACGTGGTGTTCAGATGTCAGTCACTGGGATGCAGTTTTGCCGAACCAAACGATCGGCCTGTTCACACAGAACAGGGCAGAGGCTCAGAACCGAGAGATCGATATCCGGTGGAAGGGGGCTGGGTGGTGTGACAACAGACCTCACCTCTCACCCTTCCTCCCCAAATTCCCATATAAACAGAGAAAGGGAGACGTGTATAGGAGGGAGAGGGTTAATGGAACCGTGGAGGACCTGCAGGGGATGGAGCGGGTCAGTGAGACGGAGAGAGGAGTTGGGGAAGGAGGAGATAACAGAGAAGGCACGGAGTGTAGGTGACGGAGGGGTGATGGAGACGGTAGGCAGAAGAAGATGGCGGTGACGGAATCAGTGAGGACTGTAGGGGATGTCGTGGATGACGGTGACGAGGATGGTCTGGGAAGGAGGTTTGACGACGAACAGGAGACTGAAAACTCAATGAACCAGGAACACCTTCTTCCCCTCCGCCAGCATATTCTTGAACGCATCAGCACCACCTCCACATTTGTGCGGCATTTATTAGCTTTTTGCCTTTGACATTAATTTTACATATTTGCGGCTTACTGATTCTTCAAAAGATCAAATCTCAGGTGGGCTAAGTCACAGATAATAAAACAGGCCGTGAATCCGGTAGAAAGGATGCGATACAGGTGGACAGGACATTTGACACGCTGGCCTTCATCAGTCAGGACACTGAGTCCGGGAGTCGGAGGTCACGTTGCAGTTGCAGATGACGTCGGTCAGGCCGCACTTGGAGTATGGAGTTCAGTTCTGCTTGCCTTGCTCTAAGAAAAATCTCAATGAACTGGAAAGATTGCAGAGGGAGATTTCCGAGGATGCTGACGGGACAGGAGGGACTGTGTTATGGAGCGAGGTTGGGAATTCTGAGACTTTTTTCGGTGACCTTACAGAGGTGTACAAAGCACGAGGGACAAGGATCAGGCGAATGTGTGCACACTATTTCCGCAGGACTGCGGTATCGAGAACATTAACACACATGATTGAGGTGAGAGTAGCTAAAGACAGAAGCGGGGAGCGAGCCGGGTTTGATAAAAGGGACACAGTGGGATGGGGAGAGTGGGTAGAAACAGAGTAGAAAATCGCGGGAGAGACCGGGAACAGAACGGGAAATTGGGGGAAATGGAGGCAAGGAAGCGCGGTGAGGAAAATGGGGATGAAACAGAGGAGGCGGGAGTGGAGAGGGATGACAACGACACTTCTGTGGGACGAGGGTAAAGAGAGGGCAAGATGGTGAGTAACATTGCGATAGGATATTTGCGAATTCTATAAGGGTGAGGGGCAGCAGCGCGGGCGGAGTAGTGCGAGTGGTTTAGAGAAATGGAGGAGAAAGAGGGTTTTATCATTGTACTCAAGTAGGTCCCACTGGTTGCTGACAGAGATCCTGGAGCTTTTCAGAAATATCCGGGCACAAAAGTTCAGACTTCTCACAGATAAAGCGCGTACGAACCTGATCGCAAGGTTTAAGTTCTGTGTAATACGTACACATTCGGGGTCTGAACCATTCATCCGGTAGAGGACATTCGAAGCGAATTTCCTGTCAAAGAGGGGTAAACAATTTCAACGCACATTCAGCAATCAGTCCCCAAAACCTCAGATACCCTCCCTCGCCATTGACCTGTGGCAACTCAACATCTCCAACAACCCCACTTTACCAGCACAGCCCTGTGTCAGTCTCCAGAATACTCCCACAGACCCACTCTCTCCCTGCAGCCCTGTGTCAGTCACCAATATAATCCCTTACACCACTCTCTACCCACAGATCGGTGTCAGAGACCAGAATAATAACAGTACCCAACCTTCTCCTCACAGTCCATTGTCAGTCGCCAAAATATTCCCACGGCCCCAGTGTCTCCCAAGGTACTATGTCATTCCACAATGCTCCTACTTCTTCATTGTCTCCCCCCAAGGCCTGTGTTTTCTGTCCAAGTACTCACACTCACCACACTCATCCCACAGATCAGTGTCCGTCCAAACTATACCCATTGCCTGAATCTCTCCTCGCAGCCCCGTTCCGGTCCCCGAAATAATCCCACTGCCCAACCCTCTTCTTAGAGACCTGTGTCAGTCACCAAACCACCTCCCGTTTCCCATGCTCTTCCCACGGACGTGTCTCAGTCCTAAGAGTACTCCCACTTACCCAGTCTCTCCCGACAGAACTGTGTCTGTCCCCAAAGTACACGCCTCCCTCATTCGCTCCCCACAGACATGTGCCAGGCCACAAAGTACTCCCTGGGGATTTATCTGCTCTGATTTGTCTCAAGACAGTAGACACCTCCTCCTCTTTAATCTGTATAAGTTCCATGACCTCCCTACTTGTTTCCCTTGTTTCCATGTTCCTTAGCATATACAGATGTAAAAAACCCACTTAATATCTCTCCCATTTATTTTGTTTCCATACATAGCCGAACACTCTGATCTTCAAGAGGTCCAATTGTATCCCTCACCGTCCTTTGGCTGTTAACACACTTGTGGAACCTCTTAGGATTATCCTTCTGCCTGACTGCCAAAGCAACCTCATGTCTTCTTTTAGCCCTCCTGATTTCTTTCTTAAGTATTTTCTTACTCTTTATATATTCCTCAAGCACCTTATTTTCCCCTCTGTTGGCTATACATGTTCTATATCTCTTCCTTATTCTTTATCAGAGTTCCAATATCCCTCGAGAACCAAGGTTCCTTATTCTTATTCAATTTGCCGTTCACCCTGACAGGAACATAAAAATTCAGCACTCTCAAAATTTCTCCTATGAAGTCTCCCCACCTACCAATCATATCCATGCCAGAGAAAAACCAGTCCCAATCTATGTTTTTCAGATCCATTCTCATTTCTTCAAATTTGGCCTTTTTCTAGTTTAGTGCTTCAACCCGAGGACCAGATTTATCTTTATCCATGATCAAGTCGAACTATTGACGTTATGATCCCTGGAAAAAAAAAGTTCCCCTGCACAGAACTCCGTCACTTGCCCTAAATTATTTCCTAATAGGATATTTAATATCGCATCTTCTCTAGTTGGTATATCTATATATTGATATAGAAAACTTCCCTGAACACATTTAACAAAATCGAACCCATCTAGATCTTTAACAGTATGGGGGTCCGACACAGTTTGAAGCTCCCTCCACACCGTCCCATCACACATTCCCGAGGTCAGACACAGAGTGAATCTCTCTCCACACCGTCCCATCACACAATCCTGGGGACATACACAGAGTGCATCTCCCTCCACACTGTACCATACACACTCCCGGGGTAAGACACAGAGTGAATCTCCCTCCACACCGTTCCATCACACATTCCCGAGGTCAGACACAGAGTGAATTTCCCTCCACAACGTCCCATCACTCACTCCCGAAGTCACACACACAGTAAAGCTTCCTCAAAGCCATCACATCACACACTACCCGGGTCAGACTCAAGCTCCTTCCACACCGTACAGTCAGACACTCCCAGGGTCAGGCACAGAGCGAAACTCCTTCCACTCTGTCTCATCACCCACTCCCGTGGTCAGACAGAAAGTGAATCTCCCTCCACCCCGTCCCATCACACAATCACGGGGTCAGACACAGAATCAAGTTCCCTCCAAACCGTCTCATCGCACACTCCCGGGGTCAGACACAGAGTAAATCTCCTTCCACACGGTCCAATCTCACATTCCGTGTCAGAAAGAGATTGAATCTCCCCTCCCCCTAGTCTCTGCCCCACTCCCCTCTCGATGGAGACGGTGAGTCCGATTTTACGAGCTGCACATTCATGTAAGTCTCGCTGTCGTCCATC
Source organism: Hypanus sabinus (assembly GCF_030144855.1). NCBI lineage: Eukaryota > Metazoa > Chordata > Chondrichthyes > Myliobatiformes > Dasyatidae > Hypanus > Hypanus sabinus. The sequence continues at coordinate 49,208 of NW_026780096.1, forward strand.
CTGTCGAGGATCCTCTGAGTCTCTGAGCTCAGCGAGACAAACAAACACCAGATGAACAGTTGATAATGAGTGAAGCGAGTGAAGCGGGAGGAAGTGCAGGGGAAGCGGGAGACTGAGTGTGTGAGAGGGGTTAGTCTGGGACCGATGAGAGTGTCTGGAGGAAGAGTAGTGAGAGTGGGGAGAAACAGAGGGAGACAGCTTGAGGGGGAGGAAAGGGCTTTACGGAAAGAGAGACGCCGTATACTGGGGTCAGAAAGGGGCGATGTGAGGAGAGTGGGGGGTCAAAATAGCGATACCTGATTCCTGCAGAGAAATGAAGTGGAGAGAGTGAGAGCACAGAGGGCAGCTAACTGGCGAAAGCCGGAGAACGAGAGAGACAGAGAAATGGACAGGGTGGTGGGGCGAAGGAATAGAGGGAGGAGAGAAATCCCTACTGAGAGGGAGGAATGTTGCAGGGAGGGGACGATTGAAGGAGAAGGAATATGGAGGTTTGAGGGACACCCCGACCTCCAGTTGATTCCTGGTTTGAGTGTCAGCGCTGCCATTGCTCTGCTTACCGCCGGGGCTTCAGACCCTCTGTGCTCTGGAAACCGCGGTCCCGGGACAACCCGCAACACCCTCCGAAGTAAGCGATCCCCCTCCCTCCGAGAAGACGTTAGAACAATAGATTACCGTTTTTAGACTGTGTAGTACTCATTAAAGTAACCTGACATTTAGATATTAAAGTTTACAGGAAACCAACACACGCTGAGCAGTATCTGAGAGTTGACTCTCTTCGCCCATGAGAATAGAA
>NW_026780096.1:52500-55121 GCF_030144855.1 Hypanus sabinus
CTTGTAAACATTTTCTGCACTCTTTCAAGCTTATTAATATTCTTCCAATAATTCGGTGACCAAAACTGTACACAATCCTGCAAACTCGGTCTCACCAATATCTTATACAACCTCATCATTACATTCCAACTCTTATACTCAATACTTTGATTTATAAAGGCCAATGTACAAAAAGCTCTCTTGACGACCCTATCCACCTGTGACGGCACTTTTAGTAAATTATATATCTGTACTACTTCTGTACCCTCTGTTCTACTGAACTCCTCAGTGTCCGACCATTTACCTTGTGTGTTCCAGCTTGGTCTGTCCTTCCGAAGAGCAAAACCTCACACTTGTCCGCGTTAAACGCCATCTGCCATTTATCTGTCTATTCTTCCAACTGCTCCACATCCCTCTGAAAGCTTTGACAACCTTCCTCACTGTCCATTACACCTCCCATCTTTGTATCATCAGCAAATTGGCTGATACAATGTGCCACGTTATCGTCCAGATCATTGATATAGATGACAAATAACAATGGACCCAGCACTGATCCCTGCGGCACACCACTAATCATAGGCCTCCACTCAGAGAAGCAATCCTCCACTACCACTCTCTGGCTTCTTCCGTTGAGCCAATGTTTAATCCAATTTACTACCTCTCCATTTATACCTAGTGACTGAATCCTCCTAACTAACCTCTAATGCGGGACTTTGTCAAAGGCCTAACTGAAGTCCATGTCTAAAACATCCACTGCCTTCCCTTCATCCACTTTCTTGGTAACTTCCTCGACAAACTCTAATAGATTGGTTAAACATGACCTATCACGCTCAAAACTTCTAATAAATACCTGTCTACCCAAATACTTGTAGATACTATCTCTTATTATTCCTTCCAATAATTTACCTACTACCGATGTAAAACTTACCGGCCAATAATTTCCCGGCTTACTTTTTGAGCTTTATTTTAAACACTTAACTTCTCTCCCTTCTTCTTTTGTTTCCATACATAGCCGACAACTCTGATCTTCAAGAGGACCAACATTATCACGTACTATCCTTTTTTTCTCAACATACCTGCAGACGGTCTTAAGATTATCCTTCACCCTGACTGCCAAAGGAACCTCATGTCTTCTTTCAGCTTAAGCATTTTCTTACTCTTTTTAATACTCATCAAGCATCATATTTCTCTCTGTTGCCTACACATGTTATACATCTCTGTCTTCGACTTTATCCGAGTTCCAATATCCCTCGAGAACCGAGGTCCCTTATTCTTTTTCCTATGAAGGCCTCCCACTTACCAATCACATCCTTGCCAAAGAACAACCTGTCCCAATCTACGTTATTTAGATACTTTCTCATTTCTTCAAATTTGGCCTTTTTCTAGTTTAGTGCTTCAACCCGAGGGCCCGATTTATCTTTATCCATGATCAAGTTGAACTAATGACGTTATGATTACTGGAACCAAAGTATTCCCCTACACACACCTCCGTTACTTGTCGTAAATTATTTTCTAACAGGAGATCTAATATTGCAACCTTGTTAGTTGGTATATCTATATATTGATTTAGAAAAAAAATCCTGAACATATTTAACACATCTAGACCTTTAACAGTATGGGGTTCAGGCACAGTGTGAAGTTCCCTCCACACCGTCACATTCCCGAGGTCAGACGCACGGTAAAGCTTCCTCAAAGCCGATACATTACACACTGCCTGGTCAGACGCAGAGTCAAGCTCCTCCCACACCGTCCCATCACACACTCCTAGGGTGAAACACAGAGAGAAGCTCTTTCCACACTTTCTCATCACCCAACCCCGGGGTCAGACTCAAAGTGAATCTTCCACCACACCGTCCCATCACATATTACGCGGTGAGACACAGAGAGAAGATCCCTTCACACCGTCCCATCACATATTACACGGTGAGCCACAGAGTGAAGGTCCCTTCACACCGTCCCATCACATACTCTTGGGGTCAGAAAGAGATTGATGCTCCCCCCCAGTCCCTGCCCCACTGACCTCCCGATGGAGACGGTGAGTCCAGTTTTACGAGCTGCACATTCATGTAAGTCTCGCTGTCGTCCATCCCGTCGAGAATCCTCTGCGTCTCTGAGCTCAGCGAGACAAACAAACACCAGATGAGTAGCTGATAAAGAGAGGAGCCGAGAGCAGGGGCAGAAAGTGCTGGGGAAGAGGGAGATCGAGGGTGTGAGAGGGGGTGTTCTGGAGAGATGAGCGAGGTTGGAGGAAGTGTAGTGCGAGTGGCGAGAAACAGAGACCAGCTTGAGCGGAAGGAAATGGCTTTGGGGAAATAGAGACGTGGTGTACTGGGGTCAGACAGGGGCGATGTGAGGAGAGAGGGGGTTCACATAGAGATACCTGAATCCTGCAGAGAAATTAAGGGGAGTGAGTGAGAGTAAGAGAGGGGGAGCTCACTGGCGAAAGCAGGAGAAAGAGAGAGACAGAGAAATGGACAGGGTGCTGGGGCGAAGGAATAGAGGGAGCAGAGAAATCACTACCGAGGGGGAGGAATGTAGCAGGGAAGGCACGATTGAGGGAGAAGGAATATGGAAGTTTGAGGGACATCCCGACCTCCAGTTTGTTCCTAATTTGAGCGTCAGGTCTCCCATTGCTCAGCTTA
>NW_026780097.1:0-55000 GCF_030144855.1 Hypanus sabinus
CCAGTACAACATAAACACAGCACTCCAGTACAATACTAACACAGCACTCCAGTTCAGTACAAACACAGCACTCCGGTACAGTACAAACACACCACTCCAGTACAGTACAAACACTGCACTCCAGTACAGTACAAACACTGCACTCCGTTACAGTACAGATTCAGCACTCCAGTACAGTATAAACACAGCACTCCAGTACAGTACAAACACATCACACCGGTACAGTACAAACACACCACTCCAGTACAGTACAAACACTGCACTCCAGTACAGTACAGACACAGAACTCCAAAATAGAAGACACAGAACTCCAGTACAGTACAAACACAGCACTCCAGTACAGTACAAACACTGCACTCCGGTACAGTACAGATTCAGCACTCCAGTACATTATAAACACAGCACTCCAGTACAGTACAAACACAGCACTCCGGTACAGTACAAAAACACCACTCCAGTACAGTACAGACACAGAACTCCAAAATAGAAGACACAGAACTCCTGTACAGTACAGATACAGCACTCCAGTAAACTACACTACAAACACAGTACTCCAGTACAGTACAAACAAAACACTTCAGTACAATACAAACACAGCACTCCAGTACAGTACACACACAGCACTCCAGTACAGTACAGTACAACAACAGCAGTCCAGTACAACATAAACACAGCACTCCAGTACAATACTAACACAGCACTCCAGAACAGTACAAACACAGCACTCCGGTACAGTACAAACACACCACTCCAGTACAGTACAAACACTGCACTCCAGTACAGTACAAACACTGCACTCCGGTACAGTACAGATTCAGCACTCCAGTACAGTATAAACACAGCACTCCAGTACAGTACAAACACAGCACTCCGGTACAGTACAAACACACCACTCCAGTACAGTACAAACACTGCACTCCAGTACAGTACAGACACAGAACTCCAAAATAGAAGACACAGAACTCCTGTACAGTACAGATACAGCACTCCAGTAAACTACACTACAAACACAGTACTCCAGTACAGTACAAACAAAACACTCCAGTACAATACAAGCACAGCACTCCAGTACAGTACACACACAGCACTCCAGTACAGTACAGTACAGACACAGCAGTCCAGTACAACATAAACACAGCACTCCAGTACAATACTAACACAGCACTCCAGTTCAGTACAAACACAGCACTCCGGTACAGTACAAACACACCACTCCAGTACAGTACAAACACTGCACTCCAGTACAGTACAAACACTGCACTCCGGTACAGTACAGATTCAGCACTCCAGTACAGTATAAACACAGCACTCCAGTACATTACAAACACAGCACTCCGGTACAGTACAAACACACAACTCCAGTACAGTACAGACACAGAACTCCAAAATAGAAGACACAGAACTCCAGTACAGTACAGATACAGCACTAAAGTAAACTACAGTACAAACACAGTACTCCAGTACAGTACAGTACAGACACAGCAGTCCAGTACAACATAAACACAGCACTCCAGTACAATACTAACACAGCACTCCAGTTCAGTACAAACACAGCACTCCGGTACAGTACAAACACACCACTCCAGTACAGTACAAACACTGCACACCAGTACAGTACAAACACAGCACACCGGGACAGTACAAACACACCACTCCAGTACAGTACAAACACTGCACTCCAGTACAGTACAGGCACAGAACTCCAAAATAGAAGACACAGAACTCCAGTACAGTACAAACACAGCACTCCAGTACAGTAAAGACACAGTGCTCCAGTACAGTACAGACACAGCACTCCAGTACAGTACAAACACAGCACTCCAGCACAGTACAAACACAGCACTCTAGTACAGTACAAACACAGCTCTCCAATACAGTTCAAACACAGCACTCCAGTACAGTACAGGCACACCACTCCAGTAAAATACAGACACAGCACTCCAGAACAGTCCAGATACAGAACTCCAAAATAGAAGACACAGAACTCCAGTACAGTACAAACACAACACTCCAGTACAGTACAAACACAGCACTCCAGTACAGTACAGATTCAGCACTCCAGTACAGTATAAACACAGCACTCCAGTGCCATATGAACACAGCACTACAGTACAGTACAAACCCAAAAACTCCGGTAGAGAACAAACACAGCACTCCAATACAGAACAAACACAACACTCCAGCACAGTACAAACCCAGCACTCCAGTACAGTGCAGATTCTGCACTCCAGTACAGTATAAATACAGTACTCCAGTACAGTACAAACACAGCACTCCAGTACAGTACAAACATAGCACGTCAGTACAGTACAGATTCAGCACTCCAGTACAGTATAAACACAATACTCCAATACAGTATAAACACAGCACTCCAGTACAGTACAGATTCAGCACTCCAATACAGTACAAACACAGCTCTCCAGTACAGTTCAAACACAGCACTCCAGTACAGTACAAACACAGCATTCCAGTGGAATACAAACACAGCACTCCAGTACAGTACAGTTCAGACAACGCACTCCAGTACAACATAAACACAGCACTCCAGTACAATACTAACACAGCACTCCAGTTCAGTACAAACACAGCACTCCGGTACAGTACAAACACACCACTCCAGTAGAGTACAAACACAGCACTCCTGTGCAGTATAAACACAGCACTACAGTACAGTACAAACCCAACACTCCGGTAGAGAACAAACACAGCACTCCAGTACAGAACAAACACAGCACTCCAGCACAGTACAAACCCAGCACTACAGTACAGTACAAACACAGCATTCCAGTGGAATACAAACACAGCACTCCAGTACAGTACAGTTCAGACAACGCACTCCAGTACAACATAAACACAGCACTACAGTACAGAACAAACACAGCATTACAGTACAGTACAAACACAGCTCTCCAATACAGTACATGCACAGCTCTCCAATACAGTACAAACACAGCACTCCAGTACTGTACAAATACAGCAATCCAGTACAGTACAGACACAGCACTCCAGTACAGTCCAGTCACAGCAATCCAGTACAGTAAAGACACAGTGCTCCAGTACAGTACAGACACAGCACTCCAGTACAATACAAACACAGCACTCCAGTACAGACGCAGCACTCCAGTACAATACAAACACAGCACGCCAGTACAGTACAAACACAGCTCTCCAATACAGTACAAACACAGCACTCCAGTACAGTACACACACAGCATTCCAGTACAGTACAGTACAGACACAGCAGTCCAGTACAACATAAACACAGCACTCCAGTACAATACTAACACAGCACTCCAGTTCAGTACAAACACAGCACTCCAGTACAGTACAAACACACCACTCCAGTACAGTACAAACACTGCACTCCAGTACAGTACAAACACTGCACTCCGGTACAGTACAGATTCAGCACTCCAGTACAGTATAAACACAGCACTCCAGTACAGTATAAACACAGCACTCCGGTACAGTACAAACACACCACTCCAGTACAGTACAAACACTGCACTCCAGTACAGTACAGACACAGAACTCCAAAATAGAAGACACAGAACTCCAGTACAGTACAGATACAGCACTAAAGTCAACTACAGTACAAACACAGTACTCCTGTACAGTACAAACAAAACACTCCAGTACAATACAAACACAGCACTCCAGTACAGTAGACACACAGCACTCCAGTACAGTACAGTACAGACACAGCAGTCCAGTACAACATAAACACAGCACTCCAGTACAATACTAACACAGCCCTCCAGTTCAGTACAAACACAGCACTCCGGTACAGTACAAACACACCACTCCAGTACAGTACAAACACTGCACTCCAGTACAGTACAAACACTGCACTCCGGTACAGTACAGATTCAGCACTCCAGTACAGTATAAACACAGCACTCCAGTACAGTACAAACACAGCACTCCGGTACAGTACAAACACACCACTCCAGTACAGTACAAACACTGCACTCCAGTACAGTACAGACACAGAACTCCAAAATAGAAGACACAGAACTCCAGTACAGTACAAACACAGCACTCCAGTACAGTAAAGACACAGTGCTCCAGTACAGTACAGACACAGCACTCCAGTACAGTACAAACACAGCACTCCAGCACAGTACAAACACAGCACTCTAGTACAGTACAAACACAGCACTACAGTACAGTACAGATTCAGCACTCCAGTACAGTATAAACACAGCACTCCAGTAAAGTACAAATTCTGCACTCCAGTACAGTACAAACACAGCTCTCCAATACAGTTCAAACACAGCACTCCAGTACAGTACAGGCACACCACTCCAGTAAAATATAGACACAGCACTCCAGAACAGTCCAGATACAGAACTCCAAAATAGAAGACACAGAACTCCAGTACAGTACAAACACAACACTCCAGTACAGTACAAACACAGCACTCCAGTACAGTACAGATTCAGCACTCCAGTACTGTATAAACACAGCACTTCAGTGCCATATAAACACAGCACTACAGTACAGTACAAACCCAAAAACTCCGGTAGAGAACAAACACAGCACTCCAATACAGAACAAACACAACACTCCAGCACAGTACAAACCCAGCACTCCAGTACAGTGCAGATTCTGCATTCCAGTACAGTATAAATACAGTACTCCAGTACAGTACAAACACAGCACTCCAGTACAGTACGAACACAGCACGTCAGTACAGTACAGATTCAGCACTCCAGTACAGTATAAACACAATACTCCAATACAGTATAAACACAGCACTCCAGTACAGTACAGATTCAGCACTCCAATACAGTACAAACACAGCTCTCCAGTACAGTTCAAACACAGCACTCCAGTACAGTACAAACACAGCATTCCAGTGGAATACAAACACAGCACTCCAGTACAGTACAGTTCAGACAACGCACTCCAGTACAACATAAACACAGCACTACAGTACAGATCAAACACAGCATTACAGTACAGTACAAACACAGCTCTCCAATACAGCACATGCACAGCTGTCCAATACAGTACAAACACAGCTCTCGAATACAGTACAAGCACAGCACTCCGGTACAGTACAGATTCAGCACTCCAGTACAGAATAAACACAGCACTCCAGTATAGTACAAACACAGCTCTCCAATACAGTACAAACACAGCTCTCCAATACAGTAGAAACACAGCACTCCAGTACAGTGCAGACACAGCACGCCAGTACAGTCCAGACACAGCACTCCAGTACTGTAGACACAGCACTCCGGTACAGTAAAAACACACCACTCCAGTACAGTACAGACTCAGAACTCCAGTACAGTACAAACACACCTCTCCAAAACAGTACAAAAACAGCACTCCAGTAGAGTACAAACACAGCACTCCTGTGCAGTAGAAACACAGCACTCCAGTACAGTACAAACACAGCTCTCCAATTCATTACAAACACAGCTCTCCAATACAGTAGAAACACAGCATTCCAGTACAGTACAAACTCAGCACTCCAGTACAGTACAAACACAGCACTCCAGTACAGTACAGATTCAGCACTCCAGTACTGTATAAACACAGCACTCCTGTGCCATATAAACACAGCACTACAGTACAGTACAAACCCAAAAACTCCGGTAGAGAACAAACACAGCACTCCAATACAGAACAAACACAACACTCCAGCACAGTACAAACCCAGCACTCCAGTACAGTGCAGATTCTGCATTCCAGTACAGTATAAATACAGTACTCCAGTACAGTACAAACACAGCACTCCAGTACAGTACGAACACAGCACGTCAGTACAGTACAGATTCAGCACTCCAGTACAGTATAAACACAATACTCCAATACAGTATAAACACAGCACTCCAGTACAGTACAGATTCAGCACTCCAATACAGTACAAACACAGCTCTCCAGTACAGTTCAAACACAGCACTCCAGTACAGTACAAACACAGCATTCCAGTGGAATACAAACACAGCATTCCAGTACAGTACAGTTCAGACAACGCACTCCAGTACAACATTTACACAGCACTACAGTACAGATCAAACACAGCATTACAGTACAGTACAAACACAGCTCTCCAATACAGCACATGCACAGCTGTCCAATACAGTACAAACACAGCTCTCCAATACAGTACAAGCACAGCACTCCGGTACAGTACAGATTCAGCACTCCAGTACAGAATAAACACAGCACTCCAGTATAGTACAAACACAGCTCCCCAATACAGTACAAACACAGCTCTCCAATACAGTAGAAACACAGCACTCCAGTACAGTGCAGACACAGCACGCCAGTACAGTCCAGACACAGCACTCCAGTACTGTAGACACAGCACTCCGGTACAGTAAAAGCACACCACTCCAGTACAGTACAGACTCAGAACTCCAGTACAGTACAAACACACCTCTCCAATACAGTACAAAAACAGCACTCCAGTAGAGTACAAACACAGCACTCCTGTGCAGTACAAACACAGCACTCCAGTACAGTACAAACACAGCTCTCCAATTCATTACAAACACAGCTCTCCAATACAGTAGAAACACAGCATTCCAGTACAGTACAAACACAGCACTCCAGTACAGTACAAACACAGCACTCCAGTACAGTACAGATTCAGCACTCCAATACAGTTCAAACACAGCACTCCAGTATAGTGCAGATTCTGCACTCCAGTACAGTATAAATACAATACTCCAGTACAGTACAAACACAGCACTCCAGTACAATACTAACACAGCACTCCAGTTCAGTACAAACACAGCACTCCGGTACAGTACAAACACACCACTCCAGTACAGTACAAACACTGCACACCAGTACAGTACAAACACAGCACACCGGTACAGTACAAACACACCACTCCAGTACAGTACAAACACTGCACTCCAGTACAGTACAGGCACAGAACTCCAAAATAGAAGACACAGAACTCCAGTACAGTACAAACACAGCACTCCAGTACAGTAAAGACACAGTGCTCCAGAACAGTACAGACACAGCACTCCAGTACAGTACAAACACAGCACTCCAGCACAGTACAAACACAGCACTCTAGTACAGTACAAACACAGCTCTCCAATACAGTTCAAACACAGCACTCCAGTACAGTACAGGCACACCACTCCAGTAAAATACAGACACAGCACTCCAGAACAGTCCAGATACAGAACTCCAAAATAGAAGACACAGAACTCCAGTACAGTACAAACACAACACTCCAGTACAGTACAAACACAGCACTCCAGTACAGTACAGATTCAGCACTCCAGTACAGTATAAACACAGCACTCCAGTGCCATATGAACACAGCACTACAGTACAGTACAAACCCAAAAACTCCGGTAGAGAACAAACACAGCACTCCAATACAGAACAAACACAACACTCCAGCACAGTACAAACCCAGCACTCCAGTACAGTGCAGATTCTGCACTCCAGTACAGTATAAATACAGTACTCCAGTACAGTACAAACACAGCACTCCAGTACAGTACAAACACAGCACGTCAGTACAGTACAGATTCAGCACTCCAGTACAGTATAAACACAATACTCCAATACAGTATAAACACAGCACTCCAGTACAGTACAGATTCAGCACTCCAATACAGTACAAACACAGCTCTCCAGTACAGTTCAAACACAGCACTCCAGTACAGTACAAACACAGCATTCCAGTGGAATACAAACACAGCACTCCAGTACAGTACAGTTCAGACAACGCACTCCAGTACAACATAAACACAGCACTCCAGTACAATACTAACACAGCACTCCAGTTCAGTACAAACACAGCACTCCGGTACAGTACAAACACACCACTCCAGTAGAGTACAAACACAGCACTCCTGTGCAGTATAAACACAGCACTACAGTACAGTACAAACCCAACACTCCGGTAGAGAACAAACACAGCACTCCAGTACAGAACAAACACAGCACTCCAGCACAGTACAAACCCAGCACTACAGTACAGTACAAACACAGCATTCCAGTGGAATACAAACACAGCACTCCAGTACAGTACAGTTCAGACAACGCACTCCAGTACAACATAAACACAGCACTACAGTACAGAACAAACACAGCATTACAGTACAGTACAAACACAGCTCTCCAATACAGTACATGCACAGCTCTCCAATACAGTATAAACACAGCTCTCCAATACAGTACAAACACAGCACTCCAGTACTGTACAAATACAGCAATCCAGTACAGTACAGACACAGCACTCCAGTACAGTCCAGTCACAGCAATCCAGTACAGTAAAGACACAGTGCTCCAGTACAGTACAGACACAGCACTCCAGTACAATACAAACACAGCACTCCAGTACAGACGCAGCACTCCAGTACAATACAAACACAGCACGCCAGTACAGTACAAACACAGCTCTCCAATACAGTACAAACACAGCACTCCAGTACAGTACACACACAGCATTCCAGTACAGTACAGTACAGACACAGCAGTCCAGTACAACATAAACACAGCACTCCAGTACAATACTAACACAGCACTCCAGTTCAGTACAAACACAGCACTCCGGTACAGTACAAACACACCACTCCAGTACAGTACAAACACTGCACTCCAGTACAGTACAAACACTGCACTCCGGTACAGTACAGATTCAGCACTCCAGTACAGTATAAACACAGCACTCCAGTACAGTATAAACACAGCACTCCGGTACAGTACAAACACACCACTCCAGTACAGAACAAACACTGCACTCCAGTACAGTACAGACACAGAACTCCAAAATAGAAGACACAGAACTCCAGTACAGTACAGATACAGCACTAAAGTCAACTACAGTACAAACACAGTACTCCTGTACAGTACAAACAAAACACTCCAGTACAATACAAACACAGCACTCCAGTACAGTAGACACACAGCACTCCAGTACAGTACAGTACAGACACAGCAGTCCAGTACAACATAAACACAGCACTCCAGTACAATACTAACACAGCCCTCCAGTTCAGTACAAACACAGCACTCCGGTACAGTACAAACACACCACTCCAGTACAGTACAAACACTGCACTCCAGTACAGTACAAACACTGCACTCCGGTACAGTACAGATTCAGCACTCCAGTACAGTATAAACACAGCACTCCAGTACAGTACAAACACAGCACTCCGGTACAGTACAAACACACCACTCCAGTACAGTACAAACACTGCACTCCAGTACAGTACAGACACAGAACTCCAAAATAGAAGACACAGAACTCCAGTACAGTACAAACACAGCACTCCAGTACAGTAAAGACACAGTGCTCCAGTACAGTACAGACACAGCACTCCAGTACAGTACAAACACAGCACTCCAGCACAGTACAAACACAGCACTCTAGTACAGTACAAACACAGCACTACAGTACAGTACAGATTCAGCACTCCAGTACAGTATAAACACAGCACTCCAGTAAAGTACAAATTCTGCACTCCAGTACAGTACAAACACAGCTCTCCAATACAGTTCAAACACAGCACTCCAGTACAGTACAGGCACACCACTCCAGTAAAATATAGACACAGCACTCCAGAACAGTCCAGATACAGAACTCCAAAATAGAAGACACAGAACTCCAGTACAGTACAAACACAACACTCCAGTACAGTACAAACACAGCACTCCAGTACAGTACAGATTCAGCACTCCAGTACTGTATAAACACAGCACTTCAGTGCCATATAAACACAGCACTACAGTACAGTACAAACCCAAAAACTCCGGTAGAGAACAAACACAGCACTCCAATACAGAACAAACACAACACTCCAGCACAGTACAAACCCAGCACTCCAGTACAGTGCAGATTCTGCATTCCAGTACAGTATAAATACAGTACTCCAGTACAGTACAAACACAGCACTCCAGTACAGTACAAACACAGCACGTCAGTACAGTACAGATTCAGCACTCCAGTACAGTATAAACACAATACTCCAATACAGTATAAACACAGCACTCCAGTACAGTACAGATTCAGCACTCCAATACAGTACAAACACAGCTCTCCAGTACAGTTCAAACACAGCACTCCAGTACAGTACAAACACAGCATTCCAGTGGAATACAAACACAGCACTCCAGTACAGTACAGTTCAGACAACGCACTCCAGTACAACATAAACACAGCACTACAGTACAGATCAAACACAGCATTACAGTACAGTACAAACACAGCTCTCCAATACAGCACATGCACAGCTGTCCAATACAGTACAAACACAGCTCTCGAATACAGTACAAGCACAGCACTCCGGTACAGTACAGATTCAGCACTCCAGTACAGAATAAACACAGCACTCCAGTATAGTACAAACACAGCTCTCCAATACAGTACAAACACAGCTCTCCAATACAGTAGAAACACAGCACTCCAGTACAGTGCAGACACAGCACGCCAGTACAGTCCAGACACAGCACTCCAGTACTGTAGACACAGCACTCCGGTACAGTAAAAACACACCACTCCAGTACAGTACAGACTCAGAACTCCAGTACAGTACAAACACACCTCTCCAATACAGTACAAAAACAGCACTCCAGTAGAGTACAAACACAGCACTCCTGTGCAGTAGAAACACAGCACTCCAGTACAGTACAAACACAGCTCTCCAATTCATTACAAACACAGCTCTCCAATACAGTAGAAACACAGCATTCCAGTACAGTACAAACTCAGCACTCCAGTACAGTACAAACACAGCACTCCAGTACAGTACAGATTCAGCACTCCAGTACTGTATAAACACAGCACTCCTGTGCCATATAAACACAGCACTACAGTACAGTACAAACCCAAAAACTCCGGTAGTGAACAAACACAGCACTCCAATACTGAACAAACACAACACTCCAGCACAGTACAAACCCAGCACTCCAGTACAGTGCAGATTCTGCATTCCAGTACAGTATAAATACAGTACTCCAGTACAGTACAAACACAGCACTCCAGTACAGTACGAACACAGCACGTCAGTACAGTACAGATTCAGCACTCCAGTACAGTATAAACACAATACTCCAATACAGTATAAACACAGCACTCCAGTACAGTACAGATTCAGCACTCCAATACAGTACAAACACAGCTCTCCAGTACAGTTCAAACACAGCACTCCAGTACAGTACAAACACAGCATTCCAGTGGAATACAAACACAGCACTCCAGTACAGTACAGTTCAGACAACGCACTCCAGTACAACATTTACACAGCACTACAGTACAGATCAAACACAGCATTACAGTACAGTACAAACACAGCTCTCCAATACAGCACATGCACAGCTGTCCAATACAGTACAAACACAGCTCTCCAATACAGTACAAGCACAGCACTCCGGTACAGTACAGATTCAGCACTCCAGTACAGAATAAACACAGCACTCCAGTATAGTACAAACACAGCTCCCCAATACAGTACAAACACAGCTCTCCAATACAGTAGAAACACAGCACTCCAGTACAGTGCAGACACAGCACGCCAGTACAGTCCAGACACAGCACTCCAGTACTGTAGACACAGCACTCCGGTACAGTAAAAGCACACCACTCCAGTACAGTACAGACTCAGAACTCCAGTACAGTACAAACACACCTCTCCAATACAGTACAAAAACAGCACTCCAGTAGAGTACAAACACAGCACTCCTGTGCAGTACAAACACAGCACTCCAGTACAGTACAAACACAGCTCTCCAATTCATTACAAACACAGCTCTCCAATACAGTAGAAACACAGCATTCCAGTACAGTACAAACACAGCACTCCAGTACAGTACAAACACAGCACTCCAGTACAGTACAGATTCAGCACTCCAATACAGTACAAACACAGCTCTCCAATACAGTTCAAACACAGCACTTCAGTATAGTGCAGATTCTGCACTCCAGTACAGTATAAATACAATACTCCAGTACAGTACAAACACAGCACTCCAGTACAGTACAAACACAGCACTCCAGAACAGTACAAACTCAGCACTCCAGTACAGTACAAACACAGCTCTCCAATACAGTTCAAACACAGCACTCCAGTACAGTACAGGCACACCACTCCAGTAAAATACAGACACAGCACTCCAGAACAGTCCAGATACAGAACTCCAAAATAGAAGACACAGAACTCCAGTACAGTACAAACACAACACTCCAGTACAGTACAAACACAGCACTCCAGTACAGTACAGATTCAGCACTCCAGTACTGTATAAACACAGCACTCCAGTGCCATATAAACAGCACTACAGTACAGTACAAACCCAAAAACTCCGGTAGAGAACAAACACAGCACTCCAATACAGAACAAACACAACACGCCAGCACAGTACAAACCCAGCACTCCAGTACAGTGCAGATTCTGCATTCCAGTACAGTATAAATACAGTACTCCAGTACAGTACAAACACAGCACTCCAGTACAGTACAAACACAGCACGTCAGTACAGTACAGATTCAGCACTCCAGTACAGTATAAACACAATACTCCAATACAGTATAAACACAGCACTCCAGTACAGTACAGATTCAGCACTCCAATACAGTACAAACACAGCTCTCCAGTACAGTTCAAATACAGCACTCCAGTACAGTACAAACACAGCATTCCAGTGGAATACAAACACAGCACTCCAGTACAGTACAGTTCAGACAACGCACTCCAGTACAACATAAACACAGCACTACAGTACAGATCAAACACAGCATTACAGTACAGTACAAACACAGCTCTCCAATACAGCACATGCACAGCTGTCCAATACAGTACAAACACAGCTCTCGAATACAGTACAAACACAGCACTCCAGTACTGTACAAATACAGCACTCCAGTACAGTACAGACACAGCACTCCAGTACAGTCCAGTCACAGCACTCCAGTACAGTAAAGACACAGTGCTCCAGTACAGTACAGACACAGCACTCCAGTACAATACAAAAACAGCACTCCAGTACAGACGCAGCGCTCCAGTACAATACAAACACAGCACTCCAAAACAGTACAAACACAGCTCTCCAATACAGTACAAGCACAGCACTCCGGTACAGTACAGATTCAGCACTCCAGTACAGTATAAATACAGCACTCCAGTACAGTACAAATACAGCTCTCCAATACAGTACAAACACAACTCTCCAATACAGTAGAAACACAGCACTCCAGTACAGTGCAGACACAGCACGCCAGTACAGTCCAGACACAGCACTCCAGTACTGTAGACACAGCACTCCGGTACAGTAAAAACACACCACTCCAGTACAGTACAGACTCAGAACTCCAGTACAGTACAAACACACCTCTCCAAAACAGTACAAAAACAGCACTCCAGTAGAGTACAAACACAGCACTCCTGTGCAGTACAAACACAGCACTCCAGTACAGTACAAACACAGCTCTCCAATTCATTACAAACACAGCTCTCCAATACAGTAGAAACACAGCATTCCAGTACAGTACAAACACAGCACTCCAGTACAGTACAAACACAGCACTCCAGTACAGTACAGATTCAGCACTCCAATACAGTACAAACACAGCTCTCCAATACAGTTCAAACACAGCACTCCAGTATAGTGCAGATTCTGCACTCCAGTACAGTATAAATACAGTACTCCAGTACAGTACAAACACAGCACTCCAGTACAGTACAAACACAGCACTCCAGAACAGTACAAACTCAGCACTCCAGTACAGTACAAACACAGCTCTCCAATACAGTTCAAACACAGCACTCCAGTACAGTACAGGCACACCACTCCAGTAAAATATAGACACAGCACTCCAGAACAGTCCAGATACAGAACTCCAAAATAGAAGACACAGAACTCCAGTACAGTACAAACACAACACTCCAGTACAGTACAAACACAGCACTCCAGTACAGTACAGATTCAGCACTCCAGTACTGTATAAACACAGCACTCCAGTGCCATATAAACACAGCACTACAGTACAGTACAAACCCAAAAACTCCGGTAGAGAACAAACACAGCACTCCAATACAGAACAAACACAACACTCCAGCACAGTACAAACCCAGCACTCCAGTACAGTGCAGATTCTGCATTCCAGTACAGTATAAATACAGTACTCCAGTACAGTACAAACACAGCACTCCAGTACAGTACAAACACAGCACGTCAGTACAGTACAGATTCAGCACTCCAGTACAGTATAAACACAATACTCCAATACAGTATAAACACAGCACTCCAGTACAGTACAGATTCAGCACTCCAATACAGTACAAACACAGCTCTCCAGTACAGTTCAAACACAGCACTCCAGTACAGTACAAACACAGCATTCCAGTGGAATACAAACACAGCACTCCAGTACAGTACAGTTCAGACAACGCACTCCAGTACAACATAAACACAGAACTACAGTACAGATCAAACACAGCATTACAGTACAGTACAAACACAGCTCTCCAATACAGCACATGCACAGCTGTCCAATACAGTACAAACACAGCTCTCGAATACAGTACAAACACAGCACTCCAGTACTGTACAAATACAGCACTCCAGTACAGTACAGTCACAGCACTCCAGTACAGTAAAGACACAGTGCTCCAGTACAGTACAGACGCAGCGCTCCAGTACAATACAAACACAGCACTCCAAAACAGTACAAACACAGCTCTCCAATACAGTACAAGCACAGCACTCCGGTACAGTACAGATTCAGCACTCCAGTACAGTATAAATACAGCACTCCAGTACAGTACAAATACAGCTCTCCAATACAGTACAAACACAACTCTCCAATACAGTACAAACACAGCACTCCAGTACTATACAAATACAGCACTCCAGTACAGTACAGACACAGCACTCCAGTACAGTCCAGACACAGCACTCCAGTACTGTAGACACAGCACTCCAGTACAGTACAAACACAGCACTCCAGTACAATAAAGACACAGTGCTCCAGTACAGTACAGACACAGCACTCCAGTACAGTACAAACACAGCTCTCCAATACAGTACAAGCACAGCACTCCGGTACAGTACAGATTCAGCACTCCAGTACAGTATAAACACAGCACTCCAATACAGTATAAACACAGCACTCCAGTACAGTACAAACACAGCTCTCCAATACAGTACAAGCACAGCACTCCGGTACAGTACAGATTCAGCACTACAGTACAGTATAAACACAGCACTCCAGTACAGTACAAACACAGCACTCCGGTACAGTACAAACACACCACTCCAGTACAGTACAAACACTGCACTCCAGTACAGTACAGACACAGAACTCCAAAATACAAGACACAGAACTCCTGTACAGTACAGATACAGCACTCCAGTAAACTACACTACAAACACAGTACTCCAGTACAGTACACACACAGCACTCCAGTACAGTACAGTACAGACACAGCAGTCCAGTACAACATAAACACAGCACTCCAGTACAATACAAACACAGCACACCAGTACAGTACACACACAGCACTCCAGTACAGTACAGTACAGACACAGCAGTCCAGTACAACATAAACACAGCACTCCAGTACAATACTAACACAGCACTCCAGTTCAGTACAAACACAGCACTCCGGTACTGTACAAACACAGCACTCCAGTACAGTGCAGATTCTGTACTCCAGTACAGTACAAATACAGCACTCCAGTACAGTACAGACACAGCACTCCAGTACAGTCCAGACACAGCACTCCAGTACTGTAGACACAGCACTCCAGTACAGTACAAACACAGCACTCCAGTACAATAAAGACACAGTGCTCCAGTACAGTACAGACACAGCACTCCAGTACAGTACAAACACAGCTCTCCAATACAGTACAAGCACAGCACTCCGGTACAGTACAGATTCAGCACTCCAGTACAGTATAAACACAGCACTCCAATACAGTATAAACACAGCACTCCAGTACAGTACAAACACAGCTCTCCAATACAGTACAAGCACAGCACTCCGGTACAGTACAGATTCAGCACTACAGTACAGTATAAACACAGCACTCCAGTACAGTACAAACACAGCACTCCGGTACAGTACAAACACACCACTCCAGTACAGTACAAACACTGCACTCCAGTACAGTACAGACACAGAACTCCAAAATACAAGACACAGAACTCCTGTACAGTACAGATACAGCACTCCAGTAAACTACACTACAAACACAGTACTCCAGTACAGTACACACACAGCACTCCAGTACAGTACAGACACAGCAGTCCAGTACAACATAAACACAGCACTCCAGTACAATACAAACACAGCACACCAGTACAGTACACACACAGCACTCCAGTACAGTACAGTACAGACACAGCAGTCCAGTACAACATAAACACAGCACTCCAGTACAATACTAACACAGCACTCCAGTTCAGTACAAACACAGCACTCCGGTACTGTACAAACACAGCACTCCAGTACAGTGCAGATTCTGTACTCCAGTACAGTATAAATACAGTACTCCAGTACAGTACAAACACAGCACTCCAGTACAGTACAAACACAGCACGTCAGTACAGTACAGATTCAGCACTTTAGTACAGTATAAACACAGCACTCCAATACAGTATAAACACAGCACTCCAGTACAGTACAGATTCAGCACTCCAGTACAGTACAAACACAGCACGTCAGTACAGTACAGATTCAGCACTTTAGTACAGTATAAACACAGCACTCCAATACAGTATAAACACAGCACTCCAGTACAGTACAGATTCAGCACTCCAATACAGTACAAACACAGCTCTCCAGTACAGTTCAAACACAGCACTCCAGTACAGTACAAACACAGCATTCCAGTGGAATACAAACACAGCACTCCAGTACAGTACAGTTCAGACAACGCACTCCAGTACAACATAAACACAGCACTACAGTACAGAACAAACACAGCATTACAGTACAGTACAAACACAGCTCTCCAATACAGTACATGCACAGCTGTCCAATACAGTACAAACACAGCTCTCGAATACAGTACAAACACAGCACTCCAGTACTGTACAAATACAGCACTCCAGTACAGTACAGACACAGCAGTCCAGTACAGTCCAGTCACAGCACTCCAGTACAGTAAAGACACAGTGCTCCAGTACAGTACAGACACAGCACTCCAGTACAATACAAAAACAGCACTCCAGTACAGACGCAGCGCTCCAGTACAATACAAACACAGCACTCCAATACAGTACAAACACAGCTCTCCAATACAGTACAAGCACAGCACTCCGGTACAGTACAGATTCAGCACTCCAGTACAGTATAAATACAGCACTCCAGTACAGTACAAATACAGCTCTCCAATACAGTACAAACACAACTCTCCAATACAGTACAAACACAGCACTCCAGTACTGTACAAATACAGCACTCCAGTACAGTACAGACACAGCACTCCAGTACAGTCCAGACACAGCACTCCAGTACTTTAGACACAGCACTCCGGTACAGTACAAACACAGCACTCCAGTACAATAAAGACACAGTGCTCCAGTACAGTACAGACACAGCACTCCAGTACAGAATAAACACAGCACTCCAGTATAGTACAAACACAGCTCTCCAATACAGTACAAACACAGCTCTCCAATACAGTAGAAACACAGCACTCCAGTACAGTGCAGACACAGCACGCCAGTACAGTCCAGACACAGCACTCCAGTACTGTAGACACAGCACTCCGGTACAGTAAAAACACACCACTCCAGTACAGTACAGACTCAGAACTCCAGTACAGTACAAACACACCTCTCCAATACAGTACAAAAACAGCACTCCAGTAGAGTACAAACACAGCACTCCTATGCAGTACAAACACAGCACTCCAGTACAGTACAAACACAGCTCTCCAATTCATTACAAACACAGCTCTCCAATACAGTAGAAACACAGCATTCCAGTACAGTACAAACACAGCACTCCAGTACAGTACAAACACAGCACTCCAGTACAGTACAGATTCAGCACTCCAATACAGTACAAACACAGCTCTCCAATACAGTTCAAACACAGCACTCCAGTATAGTGCAGATTCTGCACTCCAGTACAGTATAAATACAGTACTCCAGTACAGTACAAACACAGCACTCCAGTACAGTACAAACACAGCACTTCAGTACAGTACCAACACTACACTCCAGCACAGTACAAACACAGTATTCATGTACAATACAAACACAGCTCTCCAATACAGTAGAAACACAGCACTCCAGTACTGTACAAATACAGCACTCCAGTACAGTAGTACAGTGGAGACACAACACTCCAGTACAGTCCAGACACAGCACTCCAGTACTGTAGACACAGCACTCCAGAACAGTAAAAACACACCAATCCAGTACAGTACAGACACAGAACTCCAGCACAGTACAAACACAGCTCTCCAATACAGTACAAATACAGCACTCCAGTAGAGTACAAACACAGCACTCCTGTGCAGTATAAACACAGCACTACAGTACAGTACAAACCCAACACTCCGGTAGAGAACAAACACAGCACTCCAGTACAGAACAAACACAGCACTCCAGCACAGTACAAACCCAGCACTACAGTACAGTACAAACACAGCATTCCAGTGGAATACAAACACAGCACTCCAGTACAGTACAGTTCAGACAACGCACTCCAGTACAACATAAACACAGCACTACAGTACAGAACAAACACAGCATTACAGTACAGTACAAACACAGCTCTCCAATACAGTACATGCACAGCTCTCCAATACAGTATAAACACAGCTCTCCAATACAGTACAAACACAGCACTCCAGTACTGTACAAATACAGCAATCCAGTACAGTACAGACACAGCACTCCAGTACAGTCCAGTCACAGCAATCCAGTACAGTAAAGACACAGTGCTCCAGTACAGTACAGACACAGCACTCCAGTACAATACAAACACAGCACTCCAGTACAGACGCAGCACTCCAGTACAATACAAACACAGCACGCCAGTACAGTACAAACACAGCTCTCCAATACAGTACAAGCACAGCACTCCGGTACAGTACATATTCAGCACTCCAGTACAATATAAATACAGCACTCCAGTACAGTGCAGACACAGCACGCCAGTACAGTACAAACACAGCACTCCAGTACAGTACAAACACAGCACGTCAGTACCGTACAAACAGTACAGTACAGTACAAACACAGCATTCCAGTATAATACAAACACAGCATTACAGTACAGTACAAACACAGCACTCCAGTACAGTACAAACTCAGCACTCCAGTACAGTACAAACACAGCACTCCAGTACAATACAGATTCAGCACTCCAGTACAGTATAAACACAGCACTCCAATACAGTATAAACACAGCACTCCAGTACAGTACAGATTCAGCACTCCAATACAGTACAAACACAGCTCTCCAGTACAGTTCAAACACAGCACTCCAGTACAGTACAAACACAGCATTCCAGTGGAATACAAACACAGCACTCCAGTACAGTACAGTTCAGACAACGCACTCCAGTACAACATAAACACAGCACTACAGTACAGAACAAACACAGCATTACATTACAGTACAAACACAGCTCTCCAATACAGTACATGCACAGCTCTCCAATACAGTACAAACACAGCTCTCGAATACAGTACAAATACAGCACTCCAGTACTGTACAAATACAGCACTCGAGTACAGTACAAACACAGCACTCCAGTACAGTACAAACACAGCATTCCAGTACAGTACAGACAGCACTCCAGTACAGTAAAAACACAACACTCCTGTACAGTACCGACACAGCACTCCAGTAGAGTACAGACAGCATTACATTACAGTACAACCACAGCACTCCAGTACAGTACAAACACAGCTCTCCAATACAGTACATGCACAGCTCTCCAATACAGTATAAACACAGCTCTCTAATACAGTACAAACACAGCACTCCAGTACTGTACAAATACAGCAATCCAGTACAGTACAGACACAGCACTCCAGTACAGTCTAGTCACAGCAATCCAGTACAGTAAAGACACAGTGCTCCAGTACAGTACAGACACAGCACTCCAGTACAATACAAACACAGCACACCAGTACAGACGCAGCACTCCAGTACAATACAAACACAGCACGCCAGTACAGTACAAACACAGCTCTCCAATACAGTACAAGCACAGCACTCCAGTACAGTACAGATTCAGCACTCCAGTACAGTATAAATACAGCACTCCAGTACAGTACAAACACAGCACTCCAGTACAGGACAAACACAGCATGTCAGTACAGTTCAAACACTACAGTACAGTACAAACACAGCACTCCAGTACAGTACAGATTCAGCACTCCAGTACAGTATAAACACAGCACTCCAATACAGTATAAACACAGCACTCCAGTACAGTACAGATTCAGCACTCCAATACAGTACAAACACAGCTCTCCAGTACAGTTCAAACACAGCACTCCAGTACAGTACAAACACAGCATTCCAGTGGAATACAAACACAGCACTCCAGTACAGTACAGTTCAGACAAAGCACTCCAGTACAACATAAACACAGCACTACAGTACAGAACAAACGCAGCATTACAGTACAGTACAAACACAGCTCTCCAATACAGTACATGCACAGCTCTCCAATACAGTACAAACACAGCTCTCGAATACAGTACAAACACAGCACTCCAGTACAGTACAAACACAGCATTCCAGTACAGTACAGACACAGCACTCCAGTACAGTAAAAACACAACACTCCTGTACAGTACCGACACAGCACTCTAGTACAGTACAGACACAGCATTACATTACAGTACAAACACAGCACTCCAGTACAGTACAAACACAGCTCTCCAATACAGTACAAGCTCAGCACTCTGGTACAGTACAGATTCAGCACTCCAGTACAGTATAAACACAGCACTCCAGTACAGTACAAACACAGCTCTCCAATACAGTACAAACACAGCTCTCCAATACAGTACAAATACAGTACTCCAGTACAGTGTAGACACAGCACTCCAGTACAGTCCAGACACAGCACTCCAGTACTGTAGACACAGCACTCCAGTACATAAAAACACACCACTCCAGTACAGTACAGACACAGAACTCCAATACAGTACAAACACAACTCTCCAATACAGTACAAAGACAGCACTCCAGTAGAGTACAAACACAGCACTCCTGTGCAGTATAAACACAGCACTCCAGTACAGTACAATCACAGCACTCCTGTACAGTACAAACACAGCATTACAGTACAGTACAAACTCAGCACTCCAGTACAGTACAAATGCAGAACTCCAGTACAGTACAAACACAGCACTCCAGTACAGTACAAACTCAGCACTCCAGTACAGTACAAACACAGCACTTCAGTACAGTACAAACACTATACTCCAGTACAGTACAAACACAGCATTCCAGTACAATACAAACACAGCATTACAGTACAGTACAAACACAGCACTCCAGTACAGTACAAACACAGCTCTCCAATACAGTACAAGCACAGCACTCCGGTACAGTACAGATTCAGCACTCCAGTACAGTATAAACACAGCACTCCAGTACAGTACAAACTCAGCTTTACAATACAGTACAAACACAGCTCTCCAATACAGTACAAACACAGCACTCCAGTACTGTACAAATACAGCACTCCAGTGCAGTGCAGCCACAGCACTCCAGTACAGTCCAGACACAGCACTCCAGTACTGTAGACACAGCACTCCAGTACAGTAAAAACACACCACTCCAGTACAGTACAGACACAGAACACCAGTACAGTACAAACACAGCTCTCCAATACAGTACAAACACAGCACTCCAGTAGAGTACAAACACAGCACTCCTGTGCAGTATAAACACAGCACTCCAGTACAGTACAAACACAGCTCTCCAATTCATTACAAACACAGCTCTCCAATACAGTAGAAACACAGCACTCCAGTACAGTACAAAGACAGCACTACAGTAGAGTACAAACACAGCACTCCTGTGCAGTATGAACACAGCACTCCAGTACAGTACAGACACAGAACTCCGGTACAGTACAAACACGCCACTCCAGTACAGTACAAACACAGCACTCCAGTACAGTACAGACACAAAATTCCAAAATAGAAGACGCAGAACTCCAGTACAGTACTGATACAGCACTCCAGTAAAGTACAGTATAAACAAAGTACTCCAGTACAGTACGAAACAAAACACTCCAGTACAATACAGAGACAGCACTCCAGTTGAGTACAAATGCAGCACTCCAGTACAGTAGAAACTGCACTTCAGTACAGTACAAACACAGCACTCCAGTACAGTACTGACACAGCACTCCAGTACAGTAAAGACACAGCACTCCAGTACAGTAAAGACACAGTGCTCCAGTACAGTACAGACACAGCACTCCAGTACAATACAAACACAGCACTCCAGTACAGTACACACACAGCACTCCAGTATAGTACAGTACTGTACAGACACATCAGTCCAGTACAACATAAACACAGCACTCCAGTACAGTACAAACACAGCACTCCAGTACAATACAGATTCAGCACTCCAGTACAGTATAAACACAGCACTCCAATACAGTATAAACTCATCACTCCAGTACAGTACAGATTCAGCACTCCAATACAGTACAAACACAGCTCTCCAGTACAGTTCAAACACAGCACTCCAGTACAGTACAAACACAGCATTCCAGTGGAATACAAACACAGCACTCCAGTACAGTACAGTTCAGACAACGCACTCCAGTACAACATAAACACAGCACTACAGTACAGAACAAACACAGCATTACATTACAGTACAAACACAGCTCTCCAATACAGTACATGCACAGCTCTCCAATACAGTACAAACACAGCTCTCGAATACAGTACAAATACAGCACTCCAGTACTGTACAAATACAGCACTCGAGTACAGTACAAACACAGCACTCCAGTACAGTACAAACACAGCATTCCAGTACAGTACAGACAGCACTCCAGTACAGTAAAAACACAACACTCCTGTACAGTACCGACACAGCACTCCAGTAGAGTACAGACAGCATTACATTACAGTACAACCACAGCACTCCAGTACAGTACAAACACAGCTCTCCAATACAGTACATGCACAGCTCTCCAATACAGTATAAACACAGCTCTCTAATACAGTACAAACACAGCACTCCAGTACTGTACAAATACAGCAATCCAGTACAGTACAGACACAGCACTCCAGTACAGTCTAGTCACAGCAATCCAGTACAGTAAAGACACAGTGCTCCAGTACAGTACAGACACAGCACTCCAGTACAATACAAACACAGCACACCAGTACAGACGCAGCACTCCAGTACAATACAAACACAGCACGCCAGTACAGTACAAACACAGCTCTCCAATACAGTACAAGCACAGCACTCCAGTACAGTACAGATTCAGCACTCCAGTACAGTATAAATACAGCACTCCAGTACAGTACAAACACAGCACTCCAGTACAGGACAAACACAGCATGTCAGTACAGTTCAAACACTACAGTACAGTACAAACACAGCACTCCAGTACAGTACAGATTCAGCACTCCAGTACAGTATAAACACAGCACTCCAATACAGTATAAACACAGCACTCCAGTACAGTACAGATTCAGCACTCCAATACAGTACAAACACAGCTCTCCAGTACAGTTCAAACACAGCACTCCAGTACAGTACAAACACAGCATTCCAGTGGAATACAAACACAGCACTCCAGTACAGTACAGTTCAGACAAAGCACTCCAGTACAACATAAACACAGCACTACAGTACAGAACAAACGCAGCATTACAGTACAGTACAAACACAGCTCTCCAATACAGTACATGCACAGCTCTCCAATACAGTACAAACACAGCTCTCGAATACAGTACAAACACAGCACTCCAGTACAGTACAAACACAGCATTCCAGTACAGTACAGACACAGCACTCCAGTACAGTAAAAACACAACACTCCTGTACAGTACCGACACAGCACTCTAGTACAGTACAGACACAGCATTACATTACAGTACAAACACAGCACTCCAGTACAGTACAAACACAGCTCTCCAATACAGTACAAGCTCAGCACTCTGGTACAGTACAGATTCAGCACTCCAGTACAGTATAAACACAGCACTCCAGTACAGTACAAACACAGCTCTCCAATACAGTACAAACACAGCTCTCCAATACAGTACAAATACAGTACTCCAGTACAGTGTAGACACAGCACTCCAGTACAGTCCAGACACAGCACTCCAGTACTGTAGACACAGCACTCCAGTACAGTAAAAACACACCACTCCAGTACAGTACAGACACAGAACTCCAATACAGTACAAACACAACTCTCCAATACAGTACAAAGACAGCACTCCAGTAGAGTACAAACACAGCACTCCTGTGCAGTATAAACACAGCACTCCAGTACAGTACAATCACAGCACTCCTGTACAGTACAAACACAGCATTACAGTACAGTACAAACTCAGCACTCCAGTACAGTACAAATGCAGAACTCCAGTACAGTACAAACACAGCACTCCAGTACAGTACAAACTCAGCACTCCAGTACAGTACAAACACAGCACTTCAGTACAGTACAAACACTATACTCCAGTACAGTACAAACACAGCATTCCAGTACAATACAAACACAGCATTACAGTACAGTACAAACACAGCACTCCAGTACAGTACAAACACAGCTCTCCAATACAGTACAAGCACAGCACTCCGGTACAGTACAGATTCAGCACTCCAGTACAGTATAAACACAGCACTCCAGTACAGTACAAACTCAGCTTTACAATACAGTACAAACACAGCTCTCCAATACAGTACAAACACAGCACTCCAGTACTGTACAAATACAGCACTCCAGTGCAGTGCAGCCACAGCACTCCAGTACAGTCCAGACACAGCACTCCAGTACAGTAAAAACACACCACTCCAGTACAGTACAGACACAGAACACCAGTACAGTACAAACACAGCTCTCCAATACAGTACAAACACAGCACTCCAGTAGAGTACAAACACAGCACTCCTGTGCAGTATAAACACAGCACTCCAGTACAGTACAAACACAGCTCTCCAATTCATTACAAACACAGCTCTCCAATACAGTAGAAACACAGCACTCCAGTACAGTACAAAGACAGCACTACAGTAGAGTACAAACACAGCACTCCTGTGCAGTATGAACACAGCACTCCAGTACAGTACAGACACAGAACTCCGGTACAGTACAAACACACCACTCCAGTACAGTACAAACACAGCACTCCAGTACAGTACAGACACAAAATTCCAAAATAGAAGACGCAGAACTCCAGTACAGTACTGATACAGCACTCCAGTAAAGTACAGTATAAACAAAGTACTCCAGTACAGTACGAAACAAAACACTCCAGTACAATACAGAGACAGCACTCCAGTTGAGTACAAATGCAGCACTCCAGTACAGTAGAAACTGCACTTCAGTACAGTACAAACACAGCACTCCAGTACAGTACTGACACAGCACTCCAGTACAGTAAAGACACAGCACTCCAGTACAGTAAAGACACAGTGCTCCAGTACAGTACAGACACAGCACTCCAGTACAATACAAACACAGCACTCCAGTACAGTACACACACAGCACTCCAGTATAGTACAGTACTGTACAGACACATCAGTCCAGTACAACATAAACACAGCACTCCAGTACAGTACAAACACAGCACTCCAGTACAATACAGATTCAGCACTCCAGTACAGTATAAACACAGCACTCCAATACAGTATAAACACATCACTCCAGTACAGTACAGATTCAGCACTCCAATACAGTACAAACACAGCTCTCCAGTACAGTTCAAACACAGCACTCCAGTACAGTACAAACACAGCATTCCAGTGGAATACAAACACAGCACTCCAGTACAGTACAGTTCAGACAACGCACTCCAGTACAACATAAAGACAGCACTACAGTACAGAACAAACACAGCATTACATTACAGTACAAACACAGCTCTCCAATACAGTACATGCACAGCTCTCCAATACAGTACAAACTCAGCTCTCGAGTGCAATACAAACACAGCACTCCAGTACAGACGCAGCACTCCAGTACAATACAAACACAGCAAGCCAGTACAGTACAAACACAGCTCTCCAATACAGTACAAGCACAGCACTCCAGTACAGTACAGATTCAGCACTCCAGTACAGTATAAATACAGCACTCCAGTACAGTGCAGACACAGCACGCCAGTACAGTACAAACACTGCACTCCAGTACAGTACAAACACTGCACTCCGGTACACTACAGATTCAGCACTCCAGTACAGTATAAACACAGCACTCCAGTACAGTAGAAACACAGCACTCCGGTAGAGAACAAACACAGCACTCCAATACAGAACAAACACAACACTCCAGCACAGTACAAACCCAGCACTCCAGTACAGTGCAGATTCTGCATTCCAGTACAGTATAAATACAGTACTCCAGTACAGTACAAACACAGCACTCCAGTACAGTACGAACACAGCACGTCAGTACAGTACAGATTCAGCACTCCAGTACAGTATAAACACAATACTCCAATACAGTATAAACACAGCACTCCAGTACAGTACAGATTCAGCACTCCAATACAGTACAAACACAGCTCTCCAGTACAGTTCAAACACAGCACTCCAGTACAGTACAAACACAGCATTCCAGTGGAATACAAACACAGCACTCCAGTACAGTACAGTTCAGACAACGCACTCCAGTACAACATAAACACAGCACTACAGTACAGAACAAACACAGCATTACATTACAGTACAAACACAGCTCTCCAATACAGTACATGCACAGCTCTCCAATACAGTACAAACTCAGCTCTCGAGTACAATACAAACACAGCACTCCAGTACAGACGCAGCACTCCAGTACAATACAAACACAGCAAGCCAGTACAGTACAAACACAGCTCTCCAATACAGTACAAGCACAGCACTCCAGTACAGTACAGATTCAGCACTCCAGTACAGTATAAATACAGCACTCCAGTACAGTGCAGACACAGCACGCCAGTACAGTACAAACACAGCACTGCAGTACAGTACAAACACTACAGTACAGTACAAACACTACAGTACAGTACAAACACAGCACTCCAGTACAGTACAGATTCAGCACTCCAGTACAGTATAAACACAGCACTCCAATACAGTATAAACACAGCACTCCAGTACAGTACAGATTCAGCACTCCAATACAGTACAAATACAGCACTCCAGTACAGTGCAGACACAGCACGCCAGTACAGTACAAACACTGCACTCCAGTACAGTACAAACACTGCACTCCGGTACACTACAGATTCAGCACTCCAGTACAGTATAAACACAGCACTCCAGTACAGTAGAAACACAGCACTCCGGTAGAGAACAAACACAGCACTCCAATACAGAACAAACACAACACTCCAGCACAGTACAAACCCAGCACTCCAGTACAGTGCAGATTCTGCATTCCAGTACAGTATAAATACAGTACTCCAGTACAGTACAAACACAGCACTCCAGTACAGTACGAACACAGCACGTCAGTACAGTACAGATTCAGCACTCCAGTACAGTATAAACACAATACTCCAATACAGTATAAACACAGCACTCCAGTACAGTACAGATTCAGCACTCCAATACAGTACAAACACAGCTCTCCAGTACAGTTCAAACACAGCACTCCAGTACAGTACAAACACAGCATTCCAGTGGAATACAAACACAGCACTCCAGTACAGTACAGTTCAGACAACGCACTCCAGTACAACATAAACACAGCACTACAGTACAGAACAAACACAGCATTACATTACAGTACAAACACAGCTCTCCAATACAGTACATGCACAGCTCTCCAATACAGTACAAACTCAGCTCTCGAGTACAATACAAACACAGCACTCCAGTACAGACGCAGCACTCCAGTACAATACAAACACAGCAAGCCAGTACAGTACAAACA
This sequence comes from Hypanus sabinus, assembly GCF_030144855.1. Lineage (NCBI taxonomy): Eukaryota > Metazoa > Chordata > Chondrichthyes > Myliobatiformes > Dasyatidae > Hypanus > Hypanus sabinus. Next base: position 28,050 of record NW_026780097.1, read on the forward strand.
CAGCTCTCCAATACAGTACAAGCACAGCACTCCAGTACAGTACAGATTCAGCACTCCAGTACAGTATAAATACAGCACTCCAGTACAGTGCAGACACAGCACGCCAGTACAGTACAAACACAGCACTGCAGTACAGTACAAACACAGCATGTCAGTACAGTACAAACACTACAGTACAGTACAAACACAGCACTCCAGTACAGTACAGATTCAGCACTCCAGTACAGTATAAACACAGCACTCCAATACAGTATAAACACAGCACTCCAGTACAGTACAGATTCAGCACTCCAATACAGTACAAACACAGCTCTCCAGTACAGTTCAAACACAGCACTCCAGTACAGTACAAACACAGCATTCCCAGTGGAATACAAACACAGCACTCCAGTACAGTACAGTTCAGACAACGCACTCCAGTACAACATAAACACAGCACTACAGTACAGAACAAACGCAGCATTACAGTACAGTACAAACACAGCTCTCCAATACAGTACATGCACAGCTCTCCAATACAGTACAAACACAGCTCTCGAATACAGTACAAACACAGCATTCCAGTACAGTACAGACACAGCACTCCAGTACAGTAAAAACACAACACTCCTGTACAGTACCGACACAGCACTCCAGTACAGTACAGACACAGCATTACATTACAGTACAAACACAGCACTCCAGTACAGTACAAACACAGCTCTCCAATACAGTATAAGCTCAGCACTCTGGTACAGTACAGATTCAGCACTCCAGTACAGTATAAACACAGCACTCCAGTACAGTACAAACACAGCTCTCCAATACAGTACAAACACAGCTCTCCAATACAGTACAAATACAGTACTCCAGTACAGTGTAGACACAGCACTCCAGTACAGTCCAGACACAGCACTCCAGTACTGTAGACACAGCACTCCAGTACAGTAAAAACACACCACTCCAGTACAGTACAGACACAGAACTCCAGTACAGTACAAACACAACTCTCCAATACAGTACAAAGACAGCACTCCAGTAGAGTACAAACACAGCACTCCTGTGCAGTATAAACACAGCACTCCAGTACAGTACAATCACAGCACTCCTGTACAGTACAAGCACAGCATTACAGTACAGTACAAATGCAGAACTCCAGTACAGTACAAACACAGCACTCCTGTGCATTATAAACACAGCACTCCAGTACAGTACAATCACAGCACTCCTGTACAGTACAAGCACAGCACTCCAGTACAGTACAAATGCAGAACTCCAGTACAGTACAAACACAGCACTCCAGTACAGTACAAACTCAGCACTCCAGTACAGTACAAACACAGCACTTCAGTACAGTACAAACACTATACTCCAGTACAGTACAAACACAGCATTCCAGTACAATACAAACACAGCATTACAGTGCAGTACAAACACAGCACTCCAGTACAGTACAAACACAGCTCTCCAATACAGTACAAGCACAGCACTCCGGTACAGTACAGATTCAGCACTCCAGTACAGTATAAACACAGCACTCCAGTACAGTACAAACTCAGCTTTACAATACAGTACAAACACAGCTCTCCAATACAGTACAAACACAGCACTCCAGTACTGTACAAATACAGCACTCCAGTGCAGTGCAGCCACAGCACTCCAGTACAGTCCAGACACAGCACTCCAGTACTGTAGACACAGCACTCCAGTACAGTACAGACACAGAACTCCAGTACAGTACAAACACAGCTCTCCAATACAGTACAAACACAGCACTCCAGTAGAGTACAAACACAGCACTCCTGTGCAGTACAAACACAGCTCTCCAATTCATTACAAACACAGCTCTCCAATACAGTAGAAACATAGCACTCCAGTACAGTACAAACACAGCACTACAGTAGAGTACAAACACAGCACTCCTGTGCAGTACAGACACAGAACTCCAAAATAGAAGACGCAGAACTCCAGTACAGTACCGATACAGCACTCCAGTAAAGTACAGTATAAACAAAGTACTCCAGTACAGTACGAAACAAAACACTCCAGTTGAGTACAAATGCAGCACTCCAGTACAGTAGAAACTGCACTTCAGTACAGTACAAACACAGCACTCCAGTATGGTAGAAACACAGCACTCCAGTACAGTACTGACACAGCACTCCAGTACAGTAAAGACACAGTGCTCCAGTACAGTACAGACACAGCACTCCAGTACAATACAAACACAGCACTCCAGTACAGTACACACACAGCACTCCAGTACAGTACAGTACAGTACAGACACATCAGTCCAGTACAACATAAACACAGCACTCCAGTACAATACTAACACAGCACTCCAGTTCAGTACAGACACAGCACTCCAGTACAGTACAAACACAGCACTCCAGTACAGTAAAAACACAGCTCTCCAATACAGTAGAAGCACTGCACTCCGGTACAGTACAGATTCAGCACTCCAGTACAGTATAAACACAGCACTCCAGTACAGTACAAACACAGCACTCCGGTACAGTACAAACACACCACTCCAGTACAGTACAAACACTGCACTCCAGTACAGTACAGACACAGAACTCCAGTACAGTACAGTTACAGCACTCCAGTAAACTACAGTACAAACACAGTACTCCAGTATAGTACAAACAAAACACTCCAGTACAGTACAGACACTGCACTCCAGTTGATTACAAATGCAGCACTCCAGTACAGTACAGACACAGCACTCCAGTACAGTAGAAACTGCACTTCAGTACAGTACAAGCACAGCACTCCAGTATGGTACAAACACAGCACTCCAGTACAGTACTGACACAGCACTCCAGTACAATACATACACAGCACTCCAGTACAGTACACACACAGCACTCCAGTACAGTACAGTACAGACACAGCAGTCCAGTACAGTACAGACATAGAACTCCAGTAAAGTACAGTACAAACACAGTACTCCAGTACAGTACAACCAAAACACTCCAGTACAGTACAGACACAGCACTCCAATTGAGTACAAATGCAGCACTCCAGTACAGTACAGACACAGCACTCCAGTACAGCAGAAACTGCACTTCAGTACAGTACAAGCACAGCACTCCAGTATGGTACAAACACAGCACTCCAGTATGGTACAAACACAGCACTCCAGTACAGTACTGACACAGCACTCCAGTACAATACATACACAGCACTCCAGTACAGTACAAACACAGCACTCCAGTATAGTAAAGACACAGTGCTCCAGTACAGTACAGACACAGCACTCCAGTACTATACAAACACAGCAGTACAGTACACACACAGCACTCCAGTACAGTACAGTACAGACACAGCAGTCCAGTACAACATAAACACAGCACTCCAGTACAATACAAACACAGCATTACAGTACAGTACAAACACAGCATTGCAGTACAATACAAACACAGCACTGCAGTACAGTACAAACACAGCACTCCAGTACAGTACAAGCACAAGACTCCAGTACAGTATAAATACAGCAGTCCAGTACAGTACAAACACAGCACTACAGTACAATACAAACACAATGCTCCATTACAGTACAAACACAGCACTCCAGTACAGTAAAAACACAGCACTCCAGTACAGTACAAACACAACACTCCAGTACAGTACAAACACAACACTCCAGTAAGGTACAAACACAGCACTCCAGTACAGTATAAACGCTGCCCTACAGTACACTAGAAACACAACACTCCAGTACAGTACAAACACAACACTCCAGTACAGTACAAACACCGCATTCCAGTACAATACAAACACAGCATTCCAGTACAATACAAACACAGCATTGCAGTACAATACAAACACAGCACTGCAGTACAGTACAAACACAACGCTCCAGTACAGTACAAACACAGCACTCCAGTACAGTACAAACAGAGCACTCCAGTACAATACAAAAACAGTACTCCAGTACAGTAAAAACACAGCACTGCAGTACAGTAGAAACACAGCACTCCAGTACAGTAGAAAAACAGTACTCCAGTACAATACGAACACAGCACTCCAGTACAGTAGAAAAACAGTACTCCAGTACAATACGAACACAGCACTCCAGTACAGTACAAACACAGCACTCCAGTGCAGTACAAACACCGTACTCCAGTATAGTACAAACACAGCACTCCAGTACAGTACAGTACAGACACAGCAGTCCAGTACAGTACAGACATAGAACTCCAGTAAAGTACAGTATAAACACAGTACTCCAGTACAGTACAACCAAAACACTCCAGTACAGTACAGACACAGCACTCCAATTGAGTACAAATGCAGCACTCCAGTACAGTACAGACACAGCACTCCAGTACAGCAGAAACTGCACTTCAGTACAGTACAAGCACAGCACTCCAGTATGGTACAAACACAGCACTCCAGTATGGTACAAACACAGCACTCCAGTACAGTACTGACACAGCACTCCAGTACAATACATACACAGCACTCCAGTACAGTACAAACACAGCACTCCAGTATAGTAAAGACACAGTGCTCCAGTACAGTACAGACACAGCACTCCAGTACTATACAAACACAGCACTCCAGTAGAATACAAAAACAGTACTCCAGTACAGTAAAAACACAGCAGTCCTGTACAGTACAAACACAACACTCCAGTACAGTACAAACACAACACTCCAGTAAGGTACAAACACAGCACTCCAGTACAGTATAAACGCTGCCCTACAGTACACTAGAAACACAACACTCCAGTACAGTACAAACACAACACTCCAGTACAGTACAAACACCGCATTCCAGTACAATACAAACACAGCATTCCAGTACAATACAAACACAGCATTGCAGTACAATACAAACACAGCACTGCAGTACAGTACAAACACAGCACTCCAGTACAGTATAAGCACAAGACTCCAGTACAGTATAAATACAGCAGTCCAGTACAGTACAAACACAGCACTACAGTACAGTACAAACACAACGCTCCAGTACAGTACAAACACAGCACTCCAGTACAGTACAAACAGAGCACTCCAGTACAATACAAAAACAGTACTCCAGTACAGTAAAAACACAGCACTGCAGTACAGTAGAAACACAGCACTCCAGTACAGTAGAAAAACAGTACTCCAGTACAATACGAACACAGCACTCCAGTACAGTAGAAAAACAGTACTCCAGTACAATACGAACACAGCACTCCAGTACAGTACAAACACAGCACTCCAGTGCAGTACAAACACCGTACTCCAGTATAGTACAAACACAGCACTCCAGTACAGTACAGTACAGACACAGCAGTCCAGTACAGTACAGACATAGAACTCCAGTAAAGTACAGTACAAACACAGTACTCCAGTACAGTACAACCAAAACACTCCAGTACAGTACAGACACAGCACTCCAATTGAGTACAAATGCAGCACTCCAGTACAGTACAGACACAGCACTCCAGTACAGCAGAAACTGCACTTCAGTACAGTACAAGCACAGCACTCCAGTATGGTACAAACACAGCACTCCAGTATGGTACAAACACAGCACTCCAGTACAGTACTGACACAGCACTCCAGTACAATACATACACAGCACTCCAGTACAGTACAAACACAGCACTCCAGTATAGTAAAGACACAGTGCTCCAGTACAGTACAGACACAGCACTCCAGTACTATACAAACACAGCAGTACAGTACACACACAGCACTCCAGTACAGTACAGTACAGACACAGCAGTCCAGTACAACATAAACACAGCACTCCAGTACAATACAAACACAGCATTACAGTACAGTACAAACACAGCATTGCAGTACAATACAAACACAGCACTGCAGTACAGTACAAACACAGCACTCCAGTACAGTACAAGCACAAGACTCCAGTACAGTATAAATACAGCAGTCCAGTACAGTACAAACACAGCACTACAGTACAATACAAACACAATGCTCCATTACAGTACAAACACAGCACTCCAGTACAGTACAAACACAGCACTCCAGTACAATACAAAAACAGTACTCCAGTACAGTAAAAACACAGCACTCCAGTACAGTACAAACACAGCACTCCAGTAGAATACAAAAACAGTACTCCAGTACAGTAAAAACACAGCAGTCCTGTACAGTACAAACACAACACTCCAGTACAGTACAAACACAACACTCCAGTAAGGTACAAACACAGCACTCCAGTACAGTATAAACGCTGCCCTACAGTACACTAGAAACACAACACTCCAGTACAGTACAAACACAACACTCCAGTACAGTACAAACACCGCATTCCAGTACAATACAAACACAGCATTCCAGTACAATACAAACACAGCATTGCAGTACAATACAAACACAGCACTGCAGTACAGTACAAACACAGCACTCCAGTACAGTATAAGCACAAGACTCCAGTACAGTATAAATACAGCAGTCCAGTACAGTACAAACACAGCACTACAGTACAGTACAAACACAACGCTCCAGTACAGTATAAGCACAAGACTCCAGTACAGTATAAATACAGCACTCCAGTACAGTACAAACACAGCACTCCAGTAGAATACAAAAACAGTACTCCAGTACAGTAAAAACACAGCAGTCCTGTACAGTACAAACACAACACTCCAGTACAGTACAAACACAACACTCCAGTAAGGTACAAACACAGCACTCCAGTACAGTATAAACGCTGCCCTACAGTACACTAGAAACACAACACTCCAGTACAGTACAAACACAACACTCCAGTACAGTACAAACACCGCATTCCAGTACAATACAAACACAGCATTCCAGTACAATACAAACACAGCATTGCAGTACAATACAAACACAGCACTGCAGTACAGTACAAACACAGCACTCCAGTACAGTATAAGCACAAGACTCCAGTACAGTATAAATACAGCAGTCCAGTACAGTACAAACACAGCACTACAGTACAGTACAAACACAACGCTCCAGTACAGTACAAACACAGCACTCTAGTACAGTACAAACAGAGCACTCCAGTACAGTACAAACACAGCTCTCCAGTACAGTACAAACACAGCACTCCAGTACTGTACAGACACAGCACTCCAGTACAATACAAAAACAGTACTCCAGTACAGTAAAAACACAGCACTGCAGTACAGTAGAAACACAGCACTCCAGTACAGTAGAAAAACAGTACTCCAGTACAATACGAACACAGCACTCCAGTACAGTACAAACACAGCACTCCAGTGCAGTACAAACACCGTACTCCAGTACAGTACAAACACAGCACTCCAGTGCAGTACAAACACCGTACTCCAGTACAGTACAAACACAGTACTGTGTCTGAATGCGCGCAGTATAAGAAATAAGGAGTATGATCTTATTGCACGATTACAGATTGTCCGTTATGATGTTGTGGCCGTCACTGAATCGTGGCTGAAGGATGGTTGTAGTTGGGAGCTGAATGTCCAAGATTACATGTTGTATTGGAGGGAGAGGAAGGGAGGCAGGGGGGAGGTGTGTCTCTACTGGTTAAGAATGGCATTAAATCAGTAGAAAGATGTGACATAGGATCGAACGATATCAAATCCTTGTAGGTAGAGTTAAGTAACTGCAAGGGTAAAAGGACCCTGATGGTAGGTATATACAGGCCTCCCAACAGTGGCTGGGAGGTGGACCACAGGTTACAACAGGAAATAGAAAAGGCGAGTCAAAATGGCAACGTTATGATAGTCAGGGGAGATTTTAACATGCAGGGCAATTGGGAAAACCAGGTTGGTAATGGATCTCAAGAGAGTGAGTTTGTTGAATGCCTAAGAGATGGATTTTTAGATCAGTTTGTCGTTGAGCCTACTGGGGATCAGCTACACTGGACTGGGTGTTATGTAATGAACCGGAGACAGTTAGGGAGCTTAAAGTAAAAGAACCCTTAGGAACCAGTGATCACAATATCATTGAGCTCAACTTGAAACTTCATAGGGAGAAAGTAAAGTCTGACGTAGCAGTGTTTCAGTCGAAGGGAAGTTACAGGGGCATGAGAGAGGAGTTGGGGGAAATAAATTGGAAGGAGTTGCTGGCAGGGATGTCAGCAGAGCAGCAATGGTGTGTGTTCTGGGGAAAATGAGGAAGGTGCAGGACACGTGTATTCCAAAAATGGAGAGATACTCAAATGGTAAAATAGTACAACCGTGGCTGGCAAGGGAAGTCAAAGCTAATGTAAAAGCAAAACAGAGGTCATACAACAAAACAAAATTTAGTGGGAAGGTAGAGGATTGGGAAGTTTTTAAAAACCTACAGAGAGCAATGAAAAGAATCATTAGGAGGAAAAAGATGAAAAATGAAAGCTAGCTAGGAAACAATTTCAAGGTGGAAAGCAAAGCTTTTTCAAGTATGTACAAAATAAAAGAGAGATGAGAGTGGATATAGGACTGCAAGAAAATGAGGCAGGAGAAATAATAACAGGGGCCAAGGAGATGGCAGATGAATTAAATGAGTATTTTGCATCAGGCTTCACTGTGGAAGACACAAGCAGTGTGCCTGATGTTGCAGTGTCTGAAGGAAGAGAAGTGAGTGCAGTTACTGTTACAAGGGAGAAGATGCTCAAAAAGCTGACAGACCTAAAGGTAGATAAGTCACCCGGACCAGGTGAACTGCACCCTAAGGTTCCGAAAGAGATTGTGTTGCCATTAGTAATGCTATTTCATAATCATTGGACTCTGCAATGGTGCCAGAGGACTGGAAAATTGCAGATGTTACTCGACTCTTTAAGAAAGGAGGAGGGCAGCAGAAAGGAAACTATAGACCAGTTAGCCTGACCTCAGTGGTTGGGAAGATGTTGGAGTCAATAGTTAAGGATGAGCTGATGGAGTACTTGGTGACACGGGACAAGATAGGACAAAGTCAGCATGGTTTCCTTATGGGAAAATCCTGCCTGATGAACCTATTCAAATTCTTTGAAGAGATTACACATAGGATAAAGGGGATGATGTATATTTGGACTTTCAGAAGGCCAAGGTGCCACACATGAGGCTGCTTACCAAGTTAAGAGTCAATGGCATTAAAGGAAAGTTACTGACATGGTTAGAGCTTTGGCTGATTGGTCGGAGGCAGCGAGTGGAAAATGAAAGGATCCTGTTCTGGTTGGCTGCCAGCGACTAGTGGTGTTCCACAGGGGTCGGTGTTGGGGCCACTTCTTTTTATGCTGTGTATCAATGACTTAGATGATGAAATAATGGCTTTGTTGCCAAGTTTGCAGATGATGTGAAGATTGGTGGAGGGGCAGGTAGTGTTGAGGAAACAGGAAGGATGCAGAAGGACTTTGACAGATTAGAAGAAAGGACAAGAAATTGCAAATTAAATACAATGGTGGAAAATGCACAATCATGCACTTTGGTAGAAGAAATAAATGTGCGGACTATTTTCTTAATGGGGAAAAATTTGGAGAATCTGGGACGCAGAGGGACTTGGGAGTCCTTGTGCAGAACATCTTAAAGGTTAACTTGTAGATAAGTCAGTGGTGAGGAAGGCAAATGCCATGTTAGCATTCATTTCAAGAGGTCTAAAATACACGAGCAGGGATGTGATGCTGAGGCTTTATAAGGCACTGGTGAGGCCTCTCCTCGAGTTTTGGGCCCCTCATCTAAGAAAAGATGTGCTGGCATTGGAGAGGGTTCAGAGGAGGTTCACAAGGATGTTTCTGGGAATGAAAGGGTTATCATACGAGGAAAGTTTGATGTCTCTGGGTCTGTACTCGCTGGAATTTAAAAGGATGAGGGGGGTCTTCTTGATAACTTTTGAATGTTGAAAGGCCCAGACAGAGTAGATGTGGAAGATACGAGGTTGGTTTGGCAAATAAGGTGAAAGTAAATCCAAAAGGTTTCTACAGTTATATTAAAAGCAAGAGGATAGTGAGGGATAAAATTGGTCCCTTAGAGATTCAGGGTGGTCAGCTATGTGTGGAGCCGAGGGAGATGGGAGAGATTTTGAACAACTCTTCGGTATTCACTAAGGAGAAGGATATTGAATTGTGTAAGGTGTGGGAAACAATTAAGGAAGTTAAATGACAATTAAAGAGGTGGAAGTACTGGCGCTTTTAAGAAATTTAAAAGTGGATAAATCTCCGGGTCCTGACAGGATATTCCCCAGGACCTTGAGGGAAGTTTGTGTAGAAATAGCAGGAGCTCTGACGGAGATCTTTCAGATGTCATTAGAAACGGGGATTGTGCCAGAGGATTGGCGTATTGCTCATGTGGTTCCATTGTTTAAAAAGGGTTCTAGAAGTAAGCCTAGCAATTATAGACCTGTCAGTTTGACATCAGTGGTGGGTAAATTAATGGAAAGTATTCTTAGAAATAGTATTAATAATTATCTGGATAGACAGGATCTGATTAGGAGTAGCCAGCATGGATTTGTGTGTGGAAGGTCATGTTTGACAAACCTTATTGAATTTTTTGAAGAAGTTTCGAGGAATGTTGACGAGGGTAAGGCAGTGGATGTAGTCTATATGGACTTCAGCAAAGCCTTTGACAAAGTTCCACAAGAAAGGTTAGTTAAGAAGGTTCAGTCGTTAGGTACGAATGCTGGAGTAATAAAATGGATTCAACAGTGGCTAGATGGGAGATGCCAGAGAGTAGTGGTGGATAATTGTTTATCGGGATGGAGGCCGGTGACTAGCGGGGTGCCTCAGGGATCTGTTTTGGGCCCAATGTTGTTTGTAATATACATTAATGATCTGGATGATGGGGTGGTAAATTGGATTAGTAAGTATGCCGATGATACTAAGGTAGGAGGTGTTGTGGATAATGAGGTGGATTTTCAAAGCTTGCAGGGAGATTTATGCCGGTTAGAAGAATGGGCTGAACGTTGGCAGATGGAGTTTAATGCTGAGAAGTGTGAGGTTCTACATTTTGGCAGGAATAATCCAAATAGAACATACAGGGTAAATGGTAGGGCATTGAGGAATGCAGAGGAACAGAGAGACCTAGGAATAACAGTGAATAGTTCCCTGAAGGTGGAGTCTCATGTAGATAGGGTGGTGAAGAAGGCTTTTGGAATGCTGGCCTTTATAAATCAGAGCATTGAGTACAGATGTTGGGACGTAATGTTAAAATTGTACAAGGCATTGGTAAGGCCAAATTTGGAATATTGTGTACAGTTCTGGTCACCGAATTATAGGAAAGATATCAATAAATTAGAGAGAGTGCAGAGACGATTTTCTAGGATGTTACCTGGGTTTCAGCACTTAAGTTACAGAGAAAGGTTGAACAAGATAGGTCTCTATTCATTGGAGCATAGAAGGTTGAGGGGGGATTTGATCGAGGTATTTAAAATTTTGAGAGGGATAGATAGAGTTCACGTGAATAGGCTGTTTCCATTGAGAGTAGGGGAGATTCAAATGAGAGGACATGAATTGAGAGTTAGGGGGCAGAAGTTTAAGGGAAACACGAGGGGGTATTTCTTTACTCAGAGAGTGATAGCTGTGTGGAATGAGCTTCCTGTAGAAGTAGTAGAGGCCAGTTCAGTTGTGTCATTTAAGGTAAAATTGGATAGGTATATGGACAGGAAAGGAGTGGAGGGTTATGGGCTGAGTGCGGGTAGGTGGGACTAGGTGAGATTAAGAGTTCGGCACGGATTAGGAAGGCCGAGATGGCCTGTTTCCATGCTGTGATTGTTATATGGTTATATAGTTATATGGAAAGGATGTTTCCCATGGTGGGGGAATCTAGGACAAAAGGACACAGCCTCAGGTTAGAGGGGTGTTCATTTAAAACAGCGATATGAGAAATCTCTTTAGCCAGAGGGTGGTGAATTTATGGAATTTATTACCATAGGCAGTTGTGGAGGTCGGGTTGTTGGAACTATTTAAGGCAGAGCTTGATAGGTTCTTGAATGGACATAGCATCAAGGGATACGAAGAGAAGGCTGTGGAGGGAATGAAAGGATCGGCCATGGCGGAGCAGACTCGATGGGTCAGATGGCCCAATTCTACTCCTGTGTCTTATGGCATGTAATAAGGACAATATTATAATAGTCACAGGGGATTTCAGTGTGCAGGTATATTAGGAAAGTCTGGTCGGTGCTGGATCCTAAGAGAGAATTTGCAGAATGTATCCAATATGGTTTTTTTAGAGCAGTTTCTGGTTGAGCCTACTGGAAAATGGCAATTCTGGGTTGGGTGTTGTGTTATGAAGAGATTTGATTTGGAAGCCTTCAGAGCCTGTGATTATGATAGAATTCCCCCTGCAGTTTGAGGGAGAAGGTAAGCACCACGGTGGAGTAAAGGGAATTACAAAGGTATGAGAGAGGAGTGGACTGAAGGTGATTGGAAGTGGACACTAGCAGGGATAACAGCAGAACAACAATGGCTGGAGTTTCTGGGAGAACTGCATGAGGTGTGATACAGATACATCCCAAAGCCGAAGCAGTTTTCTAAGGGCAGAAGGACGCAACAGTGGCTGACAAGGGACGTCAAAGCCAATGACATAACAGATAATACAGCAAAAATTAGTAGGAAGGGATGCTTTTAAAACCCAACAGAAGGCAACTAAAAAGCAATGAGAGAAAAGGTGAGATATGAAGGTAAGCTTGCCCATAATATAAAAAGTATACCAAAAGTTTTTTTAAAAAAGATATAAAGAGTAAAAGAGAGGCAATAGTGAATACAGAACCGTTGGACAATTAAGACGGAGAGGCAGTTATGGGAGACAAAGAAACGGCAGACGAACTTAATAAGTATTTTGTACCAGACTTCATAATGGAAGACACTAGCATAAATCTGAGTGTCGGGGACAGTTGCTCTCATTACGGAGGTGGTGCTCGGGACGCTGAAAGATCTGAAGGTAGGTTCGTCCCCTGAACGTTGTGCCAAGATCGAAGTCGTCCTTCGCACCGACCTCCCAGAGCGGGAGCAATGGCGGAAGCCGGGGCCCGGCATGCCCCGCGCCCAGGAAGGCGCCCCGGGCGGAGCAGGCGGGAGCCGCGGCGCCTGCGCGGCGCCGCCCGCTGCACCCTGGGAGAGGCAGCGCGAGCGAGCCAGCCCCGGCGGAAAATCCCAGGAATTTCGGAGGGTTTTTCCTCTCTTTCCGCCCCCCGGCCCCGTCCCGCCGCCCCCGCCCGGGGCAAGGCGTGCACCGGCAGCCCCGGCGGCGGATGCATCAGCTGGAGATGGAGACGGGAGGCAGCGAGCGGCCCCCGCGGGTGTAAGTGGAGCCCGGGGCTGGGCCGGGGGGGCCGGGGGCAGCAGGGGGCCGGGGGCAGCCGGGCGGGGGTCCTTTGTCCCGGTGCGAGAGGTCACGTCCACCGGGCCGGCAATCGCCGGCATCGGGGCCTGGTCGCTCATCCCAGGGTCCTGCCTGTGAGTGGGAGCCGGGGCCTGGCACTGGCAGCAGGCAGAGGGGCCGATCACCCCACCCCAGGGGCTTCCCTCGCTCCCCCCACACCTGACAGCCGGTCCGAAAGGCATTGCTTCCTGCCCACTGCACACGGCATGCATCTCTGGGGGCCAGTCCCACGAGTGAGGAGGAAGGGCATTCAGGCCACGGGCACACGGACAGGCTGAGCGAGCGATCTGTGGGTGGGGAGCAATGGGACAGTCCAGCCCCATTTCATTAATCCTTCTGTCATTGCCCTGTGTCCCTCAAAACCTTTCCTGTCCAAGTGCCTTTTAAACGTTGTTAAAGTTCTTGCCTCAACTACTTCCCGTGGCAGCTCCTTCCAGAGACGGACCATCCTCTGGGTGAAAAAGTTGCCCATCGCATCTCCCTCCCCTCTCACCTTAAACCTTTGCCCTCTGGTTCTTGATTGCCCAACCCTGGGGAAAAACTCTGTGCCCCTCGGGTTTTATTCACCTCTGTAAGGCCCCTCCTCAGTTGCCTACACACCAAGCAATAAAGTCCCAACCATTCCCACCTCTCTCCATTACTCAGTCTCTCGAGCCCCAGCAACATCCTCGGTAATCTCCTCTGGACTCTTCCCAGCTCAATGGCATCTTTCCTACAGCGGGGCGACCAGAACTGAACAATACTCCGAGTGTGGCCTCACCAACGTCCCAACACCTGCACCCAGTGCCCCGACTGATGAAGGCCGGAGTCACAAACGTCTTCTTCACCGTCCTGTCTACCTGTGACTCCACTTGCAGGAATCATGTCCCCGTCCTCCTGGGCCCCTCAGTTCTACAAAACAAGAACACGGCACTGGGCACTTGGCCCACAAAATGCATATTTCAATTATATTCCTTCTGTCTAAACAATTTTCATCTGCATCTGTTCATTGTACACAATGTCCATCTCCCTCCATTCCCCGTACACAATGTCCATCTCCCTCCATTCCCGTACACAATGTCCATCTCCCCCCGTTCCCGTACACAATGTCCATCTCCCTCTGTTCCCCGTACACAATGTCCAACTCTCTCCTGTTCCCGTACACAATGTCCATCTCCCTCCATTCCCTGTACACAATGTCCATCTCCCTCCATTCCCCGTACACACTGTCCATCTCCCTCCATTCCCCATACACAATGTCCATCTCCCCCCGTTCCCGTACACAATGTCCATCTCCCTCTGTTCCCCGTACACAATGTCCAACTCTCTCCTGTTCCCGTACACAATGTCCATCTCCCCCCATTCCCCGTACACAATGTCCATCTCCCTCCATTCCCCGTACACAATGTCCATCTCCCTCCGATCCCCGTACACAATGTCCATCTCCCTCCATTCCCCGTACACAATGTCCATCTCCCCCTGTTCCCCGTACACAATGTCCATCTCCCCCCGTTCCCCGTACACAATGTCCATCTCCCTCCATTCCCCGTACACAATGTCCATCTCCCCCCGTTCCCGTACACAATGTCCATCTCCCTCTGTTCCCCGTACACAATGTCCATCTCTCTCCTGTTCCCGTACACAATGTCCATCTCCCTCCATTCCCCATACACAATGTCCATCTCCCTCCATTCCCCGTACACAATGTCCATCTCCCCCTGTTCCCCGTACACAATGTCCATCTCCCCCCGTTCCCCGTACACAATGTCCATCTCCCTCCATTCCCCATACACAATGTCCATCTCCCCCCCGTTCCCGTACACAATGTCCATCTCCCTCTGTTCCCCGTACACAATGTCCATCTCTCTCCTGTTCCCGTACACAATGTCCATCTCCCCCCATTCCCCGTACACAATGTCCATCTCCCTCCATTCCCCGTACACAATGTCCATCTCCCTCCGATCCCCGTACACAATGTCCATCTCCCTCCATTCCCCGTACACAATGTCCATCTCCCCCTGTTCCCCGTACACAATGTCCATCTCCCCCCGTTCCCCGTACACAATGTCCATCTCCCTCCATTCCCCGTACACAATGTCCATCTCCCCCTGTTCCCGTACACAATGTCCATCTCCCTCTGTTCCCCGTACACAATGTCCATCTCCCTCCATTCCCCTTACACAATGTCCATCTCCCTCCGTTCCCCTTACACAATGTCCATCTCCCTCCGTTCCCCTTACACAATGTCCATCTCCCTCCGTTCCCCTTACACAATGTCCATCTCCCTCCGTTCCCCTTACACAATGTCCATCTCCCTCCGTTCCCCTTACACAATGTCCATCTCCCTCCATTCCCCATACACAATGTCCATCTCCCCCCGTTCCCCTTACACAATGTCCATCTCCCCCGTTCCCCTTACACAATGTCCATCTCCCCCCGTTCCCCATACACAATGTCCATCTCCCTCCGTTTCCCATACACAATGTCCATCTCCCTCCGTTCCCGTACACAATGTCCATCTCCCTCCGTTCCCCATACACAATGTCCATCTCCCCCCATTCCCCGTACACAATATCCATCTCCCCCCGTTCCCCGTACACAATGTCCATCTCCCCCCGTTCCCCGGACACGTCCCCGTACACAATGTCCATCTCTCTCCGTTCCCCGTACACAATGTCCATCTTCCTCCGTTCCCCGTACACAATGTCCATCTCCCCCCGTTTCTCGTACACAATGTCCGTCTCCCCCCGTTCCCTGTACTCAATGTCCATCTCCCCCCGTTCCCCGGACACGTCCCCGTACACAATGTCCATCTCTCTCCGTTTCTCGTACACAATGTCCGTCTCCCCCCGTTTCCCGT
This sequence comes from Hypanus sabinus, assembly GCF_030144855.1. NCBI lineage: Eukaryota > Metazoa > Chordata > Chondrichthyes > Myliobatiformes > Dasyatidae > Hypanus > Hypanus sabinus. The sequence continues at coordinate 44,120 of NW_026780097.1, forward strand.
ACACAATGTCCATCTCCCCCCGTTTCTCGTACACAATGTCCGTCTCCCCCCGTTCCCCGTACACAATGTCCATCTCCCCCCGTTCCCCGGACACGTCCCCGTACACAATGTCCATCTCTCTCCGTTCTCCGTACACAATGTCCATCTCCCCCCGTTTCCCGTACACAATGCCCATCTCCCTCCATTCCCCATACACAATGTCCATCTCCCTCCGTTCCCCGTACACAATGTCCATCGCCCTCCGTTCCCCGTACACAATGTCCATCTCCCCCCGTTTCTCGTACACAATGTCCGTCTCCCCCCGTTCCCCGTACACAATGTCCATCTCCCCCCGTTCCCCGGACACGTCCCCGTACACAATGTCCATCTCTCTCCGTTCTCCGTACACAATGTCCATCTCCCCCCGTTTCCCGTACACAATGTCCATCGCCCTCCGTTCCCCATACACAATGTCCATCTCCCCCCGTTTCCCCGTACACAATGTCCATCTCCCCCCGTTTCCCCGTACACAATGTCCATCTCCCTCCGTTCCCCGTACACAATGTCCATCTCCCTCCGTTCCCCGTACACAATGTCCATCGCCCTCCGTTCCCCGTACACAATGTCCATCTCCCTCCATTTCCCATACACAATGTCCATCTCCCTCCGTTCCCCGTACTCAATGTCCATCTCCCTCCGTTCCCGTACACAATATCCATCCCCCTCCTTTCCCCGTACACAACGTCCATTTCCCTCCTTCCCTTCGTGCCCTGCACATCTGTGTGTCTGCCGACGAGCCTCTATCATATCTGCCTCCATCACTACCCCTGCAACACCCACCACACTCTGAGTAAAACAACTTGCCCCTCGCATCTCCTTTGAACTTACCCCTCTCACCTTAAACACAAGCCCTCTGGTATTAGACATCTCCACCCTGGGGGAGCAGATACCATCTCGGATCTCCCTTTAGCATCCGACGCTGCAGGGAAAGCAACCCAACTTTGTCCAACCTCTCCATGTAGATGATGCCCTCGAATCCAGGCAGCCCCCTGATGAACCTCTTCTGATGCCCTCGAATCCAGGCAGCCCCCTGATGCCCTCGTCCTTTCTGCACTGATCTAACGATATACGTTGTCCAGTCCGCAAACTCTAATCCACAATAAACAAGGGGTAACTTCTGCTCTATAATCACAGGATCCCTGATCCACAGAACATTACAGCACAGAAACAGGCCCTTCGGCCCTTCTTGGCTGTGCTGAACCATTTTTCTTCCTAGTCCCACTGACCTGCACCTGGGCCATATCCCTTCGTACCCATCTCACCCACGTACCTGTCCAAGTTTTTCCTTAAATGTTAAAAGTGAGCCCGCATTTACCACTTCATCTGGCAGCTCATTCCACACTCCCACCACTCTCTGTGTAAAGAAGCCCCCCCCCCCACGTCCCCTTTAAACTTTTCCCCCTTCACCCTTAACCCATGACCTCTGGTTTTTTTCTCCCCTAGCCTCAGTGGAAAAAGCCTGCTTACATTCACTCTATCTATACCCATCATAATTTTATATACCTCTATCAAATCACCCCTCATTCTCCTACACTCCAGGGAATAAAGTCCTAACCTATTCAACCTTTCTCTGTAACTCAGTTTCTCAAGTCCCGGCAACATCCTTGTAAACCTTCTCTGCACTCTTTCAACCTTATTAATATCCTTCCTGTAATTTGGTGACCAAAACTGCACACAATACTCCAAATTCGGCCTCACCAATGTCTTATCCAACCTCACCATTACACTTCAACTCTTATACTCAATACTTTGATTTATAAAGGCCAATGTACCAAAAGCTCTCTTTACTACCCTATCTACCTGTGACACCACTTTTAGGGAATTTTGTATCTGTATTCCCAGATCCCCCTGTTCTACTGCACTCCTCAGTGCCCTACCATTTACCTTGTATGTTCTATCTTGGTTTGTCCTTCCAAAGTGCAATACCTCACACTTGTCTGTATTAAACTCCATCTGCCATTTGTCAGCCTTTTTTTCCAGCTGGTCCAGATCCCTCTGCAAGCTTTGAAAATCTTCCTCATTGTCCACTACACCTCCAATCTTTGTATCATCAGCAAATTTGCTGATCCAATTCACCATGTTATCATCCAGATCACTGATACAGATGACAAATAACAATGGACCCAGCACTGATCCCTGTGGCACACCACTAGTCACAGGCCTCCACTCAGAGTAGCAATCCTCCACTACCACTCTCTGGCTTCTTCCATTGAGCCAATGTCTAATCCAATTTACTACCTCTCCATGTTTACTTAGCGACTGAATCTTCCTAACTAAACTCATAGAACAGTACAGGCCCTTCGGCCCACAATGTTGTGCCAACCCTCAAACCCTGCCTCCCATATAACCCCCCCACTATAAATTCCTCCATATGCCTGTCTAGTAGTCTCTTAAACTTCACTAGTGCATCTGCCTCCACCACTGACTCAGGCAGTGCATTCCACGCACCAACCACTCTCTGAGTGAAAAACCTTCCTCTAATATCCCCCTTGAACTTCCCTCCCCTTACCTTAAAGCCATGTCCTCTTGTACTGAGCAGTGGTGACCTGGGGAAGAGGCACTGGCTGTCTACTCTGTCTATTCCTCTTAATATCTTGTACACCTCTATCATGTCTCCTCTCATCCTCCTCCTCTCCAAAGAGTAAAGCCTTAGCTCCCTTAATCTCTGATCATAATCCATACTCTCTAAACCAGGCAGCATCCTGGTAAATCTCCTCTGTACCCTTTCCAATGCTTCCACATCCTTCCTATAGTGAGGCAACCAGAACTGGACACAGTACTCCAAGTGTGGCCTACCCAGAGTTTTATAGAGCTGCAACATTACCTCGCAACTCTTCAACTCTATCCTTCGACCTATGAAAGCTAACACCCCATAAGCTTTCTTAACTACACTTATCTACCTGTGAGGCAACTTTCAGGGATCTGTGGACATGTAGCCCCAGATCCCTCTGTTCCTCCACACTACCAAGTATCCTGCCATTTACTTTGTACTCTGCCTTGGAGTTTGTCCTTCCAAAGTGTACCACCTCACACTTCTCTGGGTTGAACTCCATCTGCCACTTCTCAGCCCACTTCTGCATCCTATCAATGTCTCTCTGCAATCTTCAACAATCCTCTACACTATCTACAACACCACCAATCTTTGTGTCGTCTGCAAACTTGCCAATCCACCCTTCTACCCCCACATCTAGGTCATTAATAAAAATCACAGAAAGTAGAGGTCCCAGAACAGATCCTTGTGGGACACCACTAGTCACAACCCTCCAATCTAATATACTCCCTCCACCACGACCCTCTGCCTTCTGCAGGCAAGCCAATTCTGAATCCACCTGGCCAAACTTCCCTGGATCCCATGCCTTCTGACTTTCTGAATAAGCCTACCATGTGGAACCTTGTCAAATGCCTTACTAAAATCCATGTAGATCACATCCACTGCACTACCCTCATCTATATGCCTGGTCACCTCCTCAAAGAACTCTATCAGGCTTGTTAGACACGAACTGCCCTTCACAAAGCCACGCTGACTGTCCCTGATCAGACCATGATTCTCTAAATACCCATAGATTCTATCTCTAAGAATCTTTTCCAACAGCTTTCCCACCACAGATGTAAGGCTCCGTGGTCTATAATTACCTGGACTATCCCTGCTACCGTTTTTGAACAAGGGGACAACATTCGCCTCCCTCCAATCCTCTGGTACCATTCCCGTGGACAACGAGGACATAAAGATCCTAGCCAGACAGACAGACAGACATACTTTATTGATCCCGAGGGAAATTGGGTTTTGTTACAGCCGCACCAAGAACAGTGAAGAAATATAGCAATATAAAACCATAAATGATTAAATAATAATAAGTTAATCATGCCAAGTGGAAGTAAGTCCAGGACCAGCCTATTGGTTCAGGGTGTCTGACTCTCCGAGGGAGGAGTTGTAAAGTTTGATGGCCACAGGCAGGAATGACTTCCTATGACGCTCAGTGTTGCATCTCAGTGGAATGAGTCTCTGGCTGAATGTCCTCCTGTGCCTAACCAGTACATTATGGAGTGAATGGGAGTTGTTGTCCAAGATGGCATGAACTTTGACAGCATCCTCTTTTCAGACACCACCGTCAGAGAGTCCAGTTCCATCCCCACAACATCACTGGCCTTACGAATGAGTTTGTTGGTGTCTGCTACCTTCAGCCTGCTGCCCCAGCACACAACAGCAAACATGATAACACTGGCCAACAGACTCGTAGAACATCCTCAGCATCGTCCGGCAGATGTTAAAGGACCTCAGTCTCCTCAGAAAATAGAGACGGCTCTGACCCTTCTTGTAGACTGCCTCAATGGTCAGCAATCTCTTCCCTCGCCTCGTAGAGCAGCCTGGGGAATATTCCGTCAAGCCCAGGGGACTTATCCATCCTAATGTATTTTAACAACTCCAACACTTCCTCTCCCTTAATATCAACATGCTCCAGAACATCAACCTCACTCATATTGTCCTCACTGGCATTGTTCCCTCTCAGTGGTGAATACCGAAGAGAAGTATTCATTGAGGACCTCACTCACTTCCACAGCCTCCAGGCACATCTTCCCACTTTTATCTCTAATCGGTCCTACCTTCACTCCTGTCATCCTTTTGTTCTTCATGTAATTGAAGAATGCCTTGGGGTTTTCCTTTACCCTACTCGCCAAGGCATTCTCATGCCCCCTTCTTGCTCTCCTCAGCCCCTTCTTAAGCTCCTTTCTTGCTACCCTATATTCCTCAATAGACCCATCTGATCCTTGCTTCCTAAATCTCATGTATGCTGCCTTCTTCCACCTGACTAGATTTTCCACCTCACTTGTCACCCATGGTTCCTTCTCCCTACCATTCTTTATCTTCCTCACCGGGGCAAATTTATCCCTAACATCCTGCAAGAGATCCTTAAACATCAACCACATGTCCATAGTACATTTCCCTGCAAAAATACCATCTCAATTCACACCCACAAGTTCTAGCCTTATAGCCTCATAACTTGCCCTTCCTCAATTAAAAATTTTCCTGTCCTCTCTGATTCTATCCTTTTCCATGATCATGTTAAAGGTCAGGGAGCGGTGATCACTGTCCCCCAGATGCTCACCCACTAACAGGTCGGTTTGTTACCTAATACTAGATCTAGTATGGCATTCCCCCTAGTTGGCCTGTCAACATACTGTGACAGGAATCCATCCTGGACACACTTAACAAACTCTGCCCCATCTAAATCCTTGGAACTAATCAGGTGCCAATCAATATTAGGGACGTTAAAGTCACCCATGATAACAACCCTGTTATTTTTGCACCTTTCCAAAATCTGCCTCCCAATCTGCTCCTCGGTTTCTCTGCTGCTACCAGGGGGGCCTATAGAATACCCCCAGTAGAGTAACTGCTCCCTTCCTGTTCCTGACTTCCACCCATACTGACTCAAAAGAGGATCCTGCTACATTACCCACCCTTTCAGTATCTGTAATAGTATCCCTGACCAGTAATGCCACCCCTCCTCCCCCTTCCCCGCTCTCTATCCCTTTTAAAGCACTGAAATCCAGGAATATTGAGAATCCATTCCTGCCCTGATGCCAGCCAAGTCTCTGTAATGGCCACTACATCATAATTCCATGTATGTATCCAAGCTCTCAGTTCATCACCTTTGTTCCTGATGCTTCTTGCATTGAAGTACACACACTTTAGCCCTTCTACCTTACTACCTTTACACCCTTTATTCTGCTTCTCTTTCCTCAAAGCCTCTCTATATGTTAGATCTGGCTTTACTCCATGCACTGTACTTGCAGTTCTCGCATGACCTTTGTCCTCCTCCACCTCAATATTTGCTCTAACACTCTGGATCCCCTCCCCCTGCAAATCTAGTTTAAACCACCCCCCAGAGCAGCACTAGCAAACCTTCCTGCAAGGACGTTCGTCCCCCTCCAGTTCAGGTGCAGCCCGTCCTGTCGGAAAAGGTCCCACCTCCCTGGAACAAGGCCCAATTGTCCAGAAACATGAAGCCCTCCCTCCTGCACCAACTCCTTAGCCACATATTTAGCTGCTATCTTCCTTTCAGGACCTCCCCCTTCCTACCCACGTCACTGGTCCCTACGTGGACCCCGACATCTGGCTGCTCACCCTCCCTCTTGAGAATACTGAGAACTCGATCCGAGGTATCACGGACCCTGGCACCAGACCATCCAGGATTCTCGATCTCTTCCACAGAACCTCCTATCTGTCCCCCTAACTATCAAATCCCCTATCACTACTGCTCTCCTCTTTTCCCTCCTTCCCTTCTGAGCTCAGGGTCCAGTCTTGGTGCCAGAGACACAACCAGTACAACTTGTCCCTGGTAGGTCGTCCCAACAATATCCAAAACGGTGTACTGATTGTTGATGGGAACGGCCACAGGGGTGCTCTGCTCTTCCTGTCTATTCCCCTTCCCTCTCCTCACAGTCACCCAGCTACCTGTCTCCTGACTCTTAGGGGTGACTATCTCCCTGAAACTCCTGTCTATTTCTGCCTCTGCCTCCTGAATGATCCAAAGTTCATCCAGCTCCAGTTCCAGTTCCCTAACTCGGTTTGTCAGGAGCTGCAGCTGGATGCACCTTACGCAGGTGTAGTTATCAGGGGCAATCGTGTTCACCTTGGCTTCCCACATACTGCAAACGGAGCACCCGACTGCCCTAACTGCTGCCTCCATCACCTACAACTGTTAATTAGATTAACTAAAGGAGCTTATCCGGCCTTATCTCACTGGGAGTGAAGCTCATCCTCAGCCTCCTCGCTGAAGCCTCTCGAGCCAAAACCTTCCTACTCTTGTCTCCGTTAATCTGCTAGCTTTTTAAACTCTCCCACTGTCTCACGGGCCGACTTTCACGCGCTTGTGCAGTTGTGTCCCGTTCAAACTGCCGAAGAAATGACCCAATCTCCTTACTGAAGTCCATGTAGACAACATCCACTTTCCTTGTAACCTCCTCGAAAAACTCTTAATAGATTGGTTAAACATGACCTACGACACACAAAGACATGTTGAGTGTCCCTAATGTCCCTGTCTGTCCAAATACTTGTAGATCCCATCTCTTAGTACTCCTTCCAATAATTTACCTACTACTGATCTCAAACTTACCAGCCTATAATTTCTCGGATTACTTTTAGAGACTTCTTTAAACAACGGAACAGCATGAGCTATTTTCCAATCCTCCAGCACCTCACCCGTGGATACCGACATTTTAAGTATATCTGCCAGGGCCCCTGCAATTTCAACACTAGTCTCCTTCAAGGTTAAAAATCCCAGAATGATCTGATTGCAGTGCCTGAGGATTCCTGAATGACACTGGTCACCTCCTTACCTGGGTCTCTCTCTCTCTGCTGCAGGAAGCAGGAACAGACGTCCCTGGAGCCTGAGGATCCCCGCGAGGCTGCCGTCTACCCTGAGAACGGCCAGCGTCCCTCGCCAGAGCCGCCGGTGGACCAGGAAGCCGAGGAGGAGAAGCCCGCTGTCTGTGCTGAGTGTCAGTGTGTCTTCCCAGGACGGCGGGAGCTGGAGAGTCATCTGAGCCGGGCACACAACGCCCAGGAGCCACGAGACGGGGTTGGCACTCAGTCCTTGCGGAAGCAAGATCTGCTGGGGGAGGAGGAAGGGCCGGAGGCCGGGGGTGCCTGCAGGTGTTCTGGCTGTCGCCAGCAGTTCCCACGGATCTCGGATTTCCTGTCCCACGCTTGTCCACGTCCCGGACGGAAACCATTCCGATGCCAGGACTGTGGGAAATCCTTTGCCCAGGCTGCCAAACTGCTGGATCACCAGAGGTGCCACACAGGAGAGAAACCATTCAGGTGAGGGGTCAGGGAAAGGGACTCGGGGAGACAGGGACTGTGCATGGTGCTGGGGTTTGGGACCTGCAGAGGATCTTGCAGTGGGAGGGGAAAGATCCAGTTGTCGTGGTCCACGTGGGTACCAACAAGACAGGTAGAATTAGGAAAGGGGTTCTGCTGAGGGAATTTGGGCAGCTAGGGACTAAATTAAAAAGCAGAACCAAAATGGTGCTCATCTTCTGATTACTACCTGAGGCACGTGTAGAATGGCACAGGGGCGTCAGAGAGTTAAATGCGTGGCTCACGGATTGTTGTGGGAGAGGTGGGTTTGAATTCATGGGAAATTAGCATGAGTACTGGGGAGGGAGGGAAGTGTACCCACTGCGACAGGCTCCACCTGCACCGTGATGGAACCTGGGCCATAGTGAATCGTATAACTTGGGCTTAACTAAAGAGTAGGGAATGGGTTCAACGGATTGGAGAAGTATGGATAAAGTAAAAAAGAGAAGTATGGATAGAGAAAAGTAAGAGTGGAGTGAAGAATCAGGTTTATCACCACTGGCGTGTGACTTGAAAATGTTTACAAGATTTTAAAAGCACAATGGGTGTAAGGGCACTTTACGTCAATGCCCATAGTATTTGAAATGAGGTCAGTGAACTTGTGGCACAAATCAGTACAAAGGAGTGTGATTTAGTGGCCAGTCGGCCGGCATGGACAGAGGAATGGCAGAAAGAAGAGAGCGAGTGGGAATAAAGGGGCCGTTCTGGTTGGCTGCCAGTGACTCGTGGTGTTCCTCAGGGGTCACTATTGGGGCTGCTACTTTTCACATTGTTTGTCAGGATGAGATCAGGGTGAGGGTGATATAAGATCCAAGGAGCAGAATGTTGAATCCATCTGGGTAGAGATTAGGAACAGTAAAGGGGAAAAAAAATCCCTGGTGGGAGTTGTCTGTTGGCCACCAAATAATAACCTTACAGTGGCCCAGGCATTAATCAGAGAAATATCTGAGGCATGTAAGAATGGAACAGCAGTTATCGTCGGGGACTTTAACTTGCACATAGATTGGGTGAATCAAGTTGGTTGAAGCAGTCTTGAGGAAGACTTAATAGAATGCATCCATGATGGCTTTCCTGAACAGCCTGTTACTGAACCTACAAGGGAACGTGCTATCGTAGATCTGGTCCTGTGCAATGAGGCAGGTAAAATCAGCAATCTGGTCATTGGGGATCCTCTTGGGAGGAGTGACCACAGCATGATCGAGTTTCCCAGACAAATGGAGGGTGCAGTAGTTAGATCTAAAACCAGTGTATCATGCATAAACAAGGGAGACTACAATGGGATGAGGGAGGATTTGGCTAGTGTAGACAGACAGTGGAAGACTTTCAAAGAGATTTTTCACGATGCTCAACAAAAGTATATTCCAGTTAAAAGCAGGGACAGTAAGGGTGGGGAGAGCCAGCCATCGACAACCAAGGAAATAAAGGAAGGCATCAAACTAAAAGCTCGTGCGTACAAAGTCGCCAAGAGTAGTGGGAAACTTGAAGATTGAGAAAACTTTAAAAAGCAACAAAGAACCACAAAGCAAGCAATAAAGAAAGGAAAGATAGATTCTGAAAATAAACTGGCACAAAATATAAAAAGAATAGTAAAAGTTTTTATAATTATTTAAAGCAGAAAAGGGTGTCCAAAGTGAGCACAGGTCCCTTGGAGGATGAGAAGGGGGAATTGATATTGCGTAATGAGGAAATGGCCGAGGCTTTGATGACTATTTTGTGTCAGTTTTCACGCTGGAGAACACGTCTAACATGAGATGTTATGGCTGCGATGGGAGGTGACAACCTCGATACAGTAGCTATCACTAAAGAGTGCTGAGCAACTTGTGGGCCTGAAGATAGATAAGTCTCCTGGTCTTGATGGAATGCATCCCAGGGTACTGAAAGAAATGGCAGAGGTTATGGTTGAGGCTTTGGTGATAATTTACCAACATTTTCTCGACTCTAGGCAGGTCCCGGCAGATTGAAAGACGGCGATTGTCATACCACTGTTCAGAAAAGGATGTAGGCAAAAGGCAGGTAACTATAGGCTAGTTAGTTCTGTAGTTGGGAAAATTATTGAAGCTATCATTAAAGAAGAAACAGCGAGGTATCTGGAAAGAAATGGATCATCAGGCAGATGCTGCATGGATTCAGCAAAGGCAGGTCCTGTTTGACAAACTTACTGGAGTTCCTTGAGGATATAAGGAGCACAGTGGATAGAGGGGGACAGATGGACGTTATTTACTTGCATTTCCAGAAGGTGTTCGGTAAAGTGCCACATAAAAGACTTATCCATAAGTTAAGGAAGCATGGATAGAGGATTGGTTAACCAATAGAGAGCAGAGAGTTGGGGTGATGTATTAGCATGGATAGAGGATTGGTTAACCAATAGAAAGCAGAGAGTTGGGGTGATGTATTCACACGGATAGAGGACTGGTTAACCAATAGAAAGCAGAGAGTTGGGGTGATGTATTAGCATGGATAGAGGATTGGTTAACCAATAGAAAGCAGACCCAGGGGGATATGGAGATGGGAACTGTGCACGGTGCTCCCGGTGTGGGTCTGACTCAGGGATTAGAGACAGGAACTGTGCACGGTGCTCCCGGTGTGGGTCTGACTCAGGGATTAGAGACAGGAACTGTGCACGGTGCTCCCGGTGTGGGTCTGACCCAGGGATATGGAGATGGGAACTGTGCACGGTGATCCCGGTGTGGGTCTGACCCAGGGATATGGAGACAGGAACTGTGCACGGTGATCACGGTATGGGTCTGACCCAGGGATATGGAGACACGAACTGTGCACGGTGATCCCGGTGTGGGTCTGACCCAGGGATATGGAGACGGGAACTGTGTACGGTGATCCCGGTGTGGGTCTGACCCAGGGGGATATGGAGATGGGAACTGTGCACGGTGCTCCCGGTGTGGGTGTCACCCAGGGATATGGAGACAGGAACTGTGCACGGTGATCCCAGTGTGGGTCTGACCCAGGGGGATATGGAGATGGGA
>NW_026780098.1:0-55000 GCF_030144855.1 Hypanus sabinus
GTACAGTATAAATACAGCACTCCAGTTCAGTACAAACACAGCACTCCAGTACAGTACAAACACACCACTCCAGTACAGTACAAACACTGCACTCCAGTACAGTATTGACACAGCACTCCAGTACAGTAAAGACACAGTGCTCCAGTACAGTACAGACACAGCACTCCAGTACAATACAAACACAGCACTCCAGTACAGTACACACACAGCACTCCAGTACAGTACAGTACAGACACAGCAGTCCAGTACAACATAAAAACAGCACTCCAGTACAATACTAACACAGCACTCCAGTTCAGTACAAACACAGCACTCCAGTACAGTACAAACACACCACTCCAGTACAGTACAAACACTGCACTCCAGTACAGTATTGACACAGCACTCCAGTACAGTAAAGACACAGTGCTCCAGTACAGTACAGACACAGCACTCCAGTACAATACAAACACAGCACTCCAGTACAGTACACACACAGCACTCCAGTACAGTACAGTACAGACACAGCAGTCCAGTACAACATAAACACAGCACTCCAGTTCAGTACAAACACAGCACTCCGGTACAGTACAAACACACCACTCCAGTACAGTACAAACACTGCACTCCAGTACAGTACAAACACTGCACTCCGGTACAGTACAGATTCAGCACTCCAGTACAGTATAAACACAGCACTCCAGTACATTACAAACACAGCACTCCGGTACAGTACAAACACACCACTCCAGTACAGTACAAACACTGCACTCCAGTACAGTACAGACACAGAACTCCAAAATAGAAGACACAGAACTCCAGTACAGTACAGATACAGCACTAAAGTAAATTACAGTACAAACACAGTACTCCAGTACAGTACAGTACAGACACAGCAGTCCAGTACAATATAAACACAGCACTCCAGTACAATACTAACACAGCACTCCAGTTCAGTACAAACACAGCACTCCGGTACAGTACAAACACACCACTCCAGTACAGTACAAACACTGCACTCCAGTACAGTACAAACACTGCACTCCGGTACAGTACAGATTCAGCACTCCAGTACAGTATAAACACAGCACTCCAGTACAGTACAAACACAGCACACCGGTACAGTACAAACACACCACTCCAGTACAGTACAAACACTGCACTCCAGTACAGTACAGGCACAGAACTCCAAAATAGAAGACACAGAACTCCAGTACAGTACAAACACAGCACTCCAGTACAGTAAAGACACAGTGCTCCTGTACAGTACAGACACAGCGCTCCAGTACAGTACAAACACAGCACTCCAGCACAGTACAAACACAGCACTCTAGTACAGTACAAACACAGCACTCCAGTACAGTACAGATTCAGCACTCCAGTACAGTATAAACACAGCACTCCAGTACAGTACAACCTCAGCACTCCAGTACAGTACAAACACAGCTCTCCAATACAGTTCAAACACAGCACTCCAGTACAGTACAGGCACACCACTCCAGTAAAATACAGACACAGCACTCCAGAACAGTCCAGATACAGAACTCCAAAATAGAAGACACAGAACTCCAGTACAGTACAAACACAACACTCCAGTACAGTACAAACACAGCACTCCAGTACAGTACAGATTCAGCACTCCAGTACAGTATAAACACAGCACTCCAGTGCCATATGAACACAGCACTACAGTACAGTACAAACCCAAAAACTCCGGTAGAGAACAAACACAGCACTCCAATACAGAACAAACACAACACTCCAGCATAGTACAAACCCAGCACTCCAGTACAGTGCAGATTCTGCACTCCAGTACAGTATAAATACAGTACTCCAGTACAGTACAAACACAGCACTCCAGTACAGTACAAACACAGCACGTCAGTACAGTACAGATTCAGCACTCCAGTACAGTATAAACACAATACTCCAATACAGTATAAACACAGCACTCTAGTACAGTTCAAACACAGCACTCCAGTACAGTACAAACACAGCATTCCAGTGGAATACAAACACAGCACTCCAGTACAGTACAAACACAGCACTCCGGTACAGTACAAACACAGCACGTCAGTACAGTACAGATTCAGCACTCCAATACAGTACAAACACAGCTCTCCAGTACAGTTCAAACACAGCACTCCAGTACAGTACAAACACAGCATTCCAGTGGAATACAAACACAGCACTCCAGTACAGTACAGTTCAGACAACGCACTCCAGTACAACATAAACACAGCACTCCAGTACAATACTAACACAGCACTCCAGTTCAGTACAAACACAGCACTCCGGTACAGTACAAACACACCACTCCAGTACAGTACAAACACAGCACGTCAGTACAGTACAGATTCAGCACTCCAATACAGTACAAACACAGCTCTCCAGTACAGTTCAAACACAGCACTCCAGTACAGTACAAACACAGCATTCCAGTGGAATACAAACACAGCACTCCAGTACAGTACAGTTCAGACAACGCACTCCAGTACAACATAAACACAGCACTCCAGTACAATACTAACACAGCACTCCAGTTCAGTACAAACACAGCACTCCGGTACAGTACAAACACACCACTCCAGTACACTACAAACACTGCACTCCAGTACAGTACAAACACTGCACTCCGGTACAGTACAGATTCAGCACTCCAGTACAGTATAAACACAGCACTCCAGTACAGTACAAACACAGCACTCCGGTACAGTACAAACACACCACTCCAGTACAGTACAAACACTGCACTCCAGTACAGTACAGACACAGAACTCCAAAATAGAAGACACAGAACTCCTGTACAGTACAGATACAGCACTCTGGTAAACTACACTACAAACACAGTACTCCAGTACAGTACAAACAAAACACTCCAGTACAATACAAACACAGCACTCCAGTACAGTACACACACAGCACTCCAGTACAGTACAGTACAGACACAGCAGTCCAGTACAACATAAACGCAGCACTCCAGTACAATACTAACACAGCACTCCTGTTCAGCACAAACACAGCACTCCAGTACAGTACAAACTCTGCACTCCAGTACAGTACAAACACTGCACTCCAGTACAGTACAGATTCAGCACTCCAGTACAGAATAAACACAGCACTCCAGTACAGTACAAACTCAGCACTCCAGTACAGTACAAACACAGCTCTCCAATACAGTTCAAACACAGCACTCCAGTACAGTACAGGCACACCACTCCTGTAAAATACAGACACAGCACTCCAGAACAGTCCAGATACAGAACTCCAAAATAGAAGACACAGAACTCCAGTACAGTACAAACACAACACTCCAGTACAGTACAAACACAGCACTCCATTACAGTACAGATTCAGCACTCCAGTACAGTATAAACACAGCACTCCAGTGCCATATGAACACAGCACTACAGTACAGTACAAACCCAAAAACTCCGGTAGAGAACAAACACAGCACTCCAATACAGACCAAACACAACACTCCAGCACAGTACAAACCCAGCACTCCAGTACAGTGCAGATTCTGCACTCCAGTACAGTATAAATACAGTACTCCAGTACAGTACAAACACAGCACTCCAGTACAGTACAAACACAGCACGTCAGTACAGTACAGATTCAGCACTCCAGTACAGTATAAACACAATACTCCAATACAGTATAAACACAGCACTCCAGTACAGTACAGATTCAGCACTCCAATACAGTACAAACACAGCTCTCCAGTACAGTTCAAACACAGCACTCCAGTACAGTACAAACACAGCATTCCAGTGGAATACAAACACAGCACTCCAGTACAGTACAGTTCAGACAACGCACTCCAGTACAACATAAACACAGCACTCCAGTACAATACTAACACAGCACTCCAGTTCAGTACAAACACAGCACTCCGGTACAGTACAAACACACCACTCCAGTACACTACAAACACTGCACTCCAGTACAGTACAAACACTGCACTCCGGTACAGTACAGATTCAGCACTCCAGTACAGTATAAACACAGCACTCCAGTACAGTACAAACACAGCACTCCGGTACAGTACAAAAACACCACTCCAGTACAGTACAAACGCTGCACTCCAGTACAGTACAGACACAGAACTCCAAAATAGAAGACACAGAACTCCTGTACAGTACAGATACAGCACTAAAGTAAACTACAGTACAAACACAGTACTCCAGTACAGTACAGTACAGACACAGCAGTCCACTACAATATAAACACAGCACTCCAGTACAATACTAACACAGCACTCCAGTTCAGTACAAACACAGCACTCCGGTACAGTACAAACACACCACTCCAGTACAGTACAAACACTGCACTCCAGTACAGTACAAACACTGCACTCCGGTACAGTACAGATTCAGCACTCCAGTACAGTATAAACACATCACTCCAGTACAGTACAAACACTGCACTCCAGTACAGTACAGGCAAAGAACTCCAGAATAGAAGACACAGAACTCCAGTACAGTACAAACACAGCACTCCAGTACAGTAAAGACACAGTGCTCCAGTACAGTACAGACACAGCACTCCAGTACAGTACAAACACAGCACTCCAGCACAGTACAAACACAGCACTCTAGTACAGTACAAACACAGCACTCCAGTACAGTACAGATTCAGCACTCCAGTACAGTACAAACTCAGCACTCCAGTACAGTACAAACACAGCTCTCCAATACAGTTCAAACACAGCACTCCAGTACAGTACAGGCACACCACTCCAGTAAAATACAGACACAGCACTCCAGAACAGTCCAGATACAGAACTCCAAAATAGAAGACACAGAACTCCAGTACAGTACAAACACAACACTCCAGTACAGTACAAACACAGCACTCCAGTACAGTACAGATTCAGCAGTCCAGTACAGTATAAACACAGCACTCCAGTGCCATATGAACACAGCACTACAATACAGTACAAACCCAAAAACTCCGGTAGAGAACAAACACAGCACTCCAATACAGAACAAACACAACACTCCAGCACAGTACAAACCCAGCACTCCAGTACAGTGCAGATTCTGCACTCCAGTACAGTATAAATACAGTACTCCAGTACAGTACAAACACAGCACTCCAGTACAGTACAAACACAGCACGTCAGTACAGTACAGATTCAGCACTCCAGTACAGTATAAACACAATACTCCAATACAGTATAAACACAGCACTCCAGTACAGTACAGATTCAGCACTCCAATACAGTACAAACACAGCTCTCCAGTACAGTTCAAACACAGCACTCCAGTACAGTACAAACACGCATTCCAGTGGAATACAAACACAGCACTCCAGTACAGTACAGTTCAGACAACACACTCCAGTACAACATAAACACAGCACTCCAGTACAATACTAACACAGCACTCCAGTTCAGTACAAACACAGCACTCCGGTACAGTACAAACACACCACTCCAGTACACTACAAACACTGCACTCCAGTACAGTACAAACACTGCACTCCGGTACAGTACAGATTCAGCACTCCAGTACAATATAAACACAGCACTCCAGTACAGTACAAACACAGCACTCCGGTACAGTACAAACACACCACTCCAGTACAGTAAAAACACTGCACTCCAGTACAGTACAGACACAGAACTCCAAAATAGAAGACACAGAACTCCTGTACAGTACAGATACAGCACTCTGGTAAACTACACTACAAACACAGTACTCCAGTACAGTACAAACAAAACACTCCAGTACAATACAAACACAGCACTCCAGTACAGTACACACACAGCACTCCAGTACAGTACAAACCCAAAAACTCCGGTAGAGAACAAACACAGCACTCCAATACAGAACAAACACAACACTCCAGCACAGTACAAACCCAGCATTCCAGTACAGTGCAGATTCTGCACTCCAGTACAGTATAAATACAGTACTCCAGTACAGTACAGACACAGCACTCCATTACAGTAGAAACTGCACTTCAGTACAGTACAAGCACAGCACTCCAGTAAGGTAGAAACACAGCACTCCAGTACAGTATTGACACAGCACTCCAGTACAGTAAAGACACAGTGCTCCAGTACAGTACAGACACAGCACTACAAGTACAATACAAACACAGCACTCCAGTACAGTACACACACAGCACTCCAGTACAGTACAGTACAGACACAGCAGTCCAGTACAACATAAACACAGCACTCCAGTACAATACTAACACAGCACTCCAGTTCAGTACAAACACAGCACTCCAGTACAGTACAAACACACCACTCCAGTACAGTACAAACACTGCACTCCGGTACAGTACAGATTCAGCACTCCAGTACAGTATAAACACAGCACTCCAGTACAGTACAAACACAGCACTCCGGTACAGTACAAACACAGCACTCCAGTACAGTACAGATTCAGCACTCCAGTACAGTATAAACACAGCACTCCAGTACAGTACAAACTCAGCACTCCAGTACAGTACAAACCCAAAAACTCCGGTAGAGAACAAACACAGCACTCCAATACAGAACAAACACAACACTCCAGCACAGTACAAACCCAGCACTCCAGTACAGTGCAGATTCTGCACTCCAGTACAGTATAAATACAGTACTCCAGTACAGTACAAACACAGCACTCCAGTACAGTACAAACACAGCACGTCAGTACAGTACAGATTCAGCACTCCAGTACAGTATAAACACAATACTCCAATACAGTATAAACACAGCACTCCAGTACAGTACAGATTCAGCACTCCAATACAGTACAAACACAGCTCTCCAGTACAGTTCAAACACAGCACTCCAGTAAAGTACAAACACAGCATTCCAGTGGAATACAAACACAGCACTCCAGTACAGTACAGTTCAGACAACGCACTCCAGTACAACATAAACACAGCACTCCAGTACAATACTAACACAGCACTCCAGTTCAGTACAAACACAGCACTCCGGTACAGTACAAACACACCACTCCAGTACAGTACAAACACTGCACTCCAGTACAGTACAAACACTGCACTCCGGTACACTACAGATTCAGCACTCCAGTACAGTATAAACACAGCACTCCAGTACAGTAGAAACACAGCACTCCGGTAGAGAACAAACACAGCACTCCAATACAGAACAAACACAACACTCCAGCACAGTACAAACCCAGCACTCCAGTACAGTGCAGATTCTGCACTCCAGTACATTATAAATACAGCACTCCAGTACAGTACAAACACAGCACTCCAGTACATTACAAACACAGCACGTCAGTACAGTACAAACACTACAGTACAGTACAAACACAGCATTCCAGTATAATACAAACACAGCATTACAGTACAGTACAAACACAGCACTCCAGTACAGTACAAACACAGCTCTCCAGTACAGTACAAATGCAGAACTCCAGTACAGTACAAACACAGCACTCCAGTACAGTACAGATTCAGCACTCCAGTACAGTATAAACACAGCACTCCAGTACAGTACATACTCAGCACTCCAGTACAGTACAAACACAGCACTCCAGTACAGTACAAATTCAGCACTCCAGTACAGTATAAACACAGCACTCCAATACAGTATAAACACAGCACTCCAGTACAGTACAAACACAGCTCTCCAATACAGTACAAGCACAGCACTCCGGTACAGTACAAACACACCACTCCAGTACAGTACAAACTCTGCACTCCAGTACAGTATTGACACAGCACTCCAGTACAGTAAAGACACAGTGCTCCAGTACAGTACAGACACAGCACTCCAGTACAATACAAACACAGCACTCCAGTACAGTACACACACAGCACTCCAGTACAGTACAGTACAGACACAGCAGTCCAGTACAACATAAACACAGCACTCCAGTACAATACTAACACAGCACTCCAGTTCAGTACAAACACAGCACTCCAGTACAGTACAAACACACCACTCCAGTACAGTACAAACACTGCACTCCAGTACAGTATTGACACAGCACTCCAGTACAGTAAAGACACAGTGCTCCAGTACAGTACAGACACAGCACTCCAGTACAATACAAACACAGCACTCCAGTACAGTACACACACAGCACTCCAGTACAGTACAGTACAGACACAGCAGTCCAGTACAACATAAACACAGCACTCCAGTACAATACTAACACAGCACTCCAGTTCAGTACAAACACAGCACTCCAGTACAGTACAAACACACCACTCCAGTACAGTACAAACACTGCACTCCGGTACAGTACAGATTCAGCACTCCAGTACAGTATAAACACAGCACTCCAGTACAGTACAAACACAGCACTCCGGTACAGTACAAACACAGCACTCCAGTACAGTACAGATTCAGCACTCCAGTACAGTATAAACACAGCACTCCAGTACAGTACAAACTCAGCACTCCAGTACAGTACAAACACTGCTCTCCAATACAGTTCAAACACAGCACTCCAGTACAGTACAGGCACACCACTCCAGTAAAATACAGACACAGCACTCCAGAACAGTCCAGATACAGAACTCCAAAATAGAAGACACTGAACTCCAGTACAGTACAAACACAACACTCCAGTACAGTACAAACACAGCACTCCAGTACAGTACAGATTCAGCACTCCTGTACAGTATAAACACAGCACTCCAGTGCCATATGAACACAGCACTACAGTACAGTACAAACCCAAAAACTCCGGTAGAGAACAAACACAGCACTCCAATACAGAACAAACACAACACTCCAGCACAGTACAAACCCAGCACTCCAGTACAGTGCAGATTCTGCACTCCAGTACAGTATAAATACAGTACTCCAGTACAGTACAAACACAGCACTCCAGTACAGTACAAACACAGCACGTCAGTACAGTACAGATTCAGCACTCCAGTACAGTATAAACACAATACTCCAATACAGTATAAACACAGCACTCCAGTACAGTACAGATTCAGCACTCCAATACAGTACAAACACAGCTCTCCAGTACAGTTCAAACACAGCACTCCAGTACAGTACAAAACACAGCATTCCAGTGGAATACAAACACAGCACTCCAGTACAGTACAGTTCAGACAACGCACTCCAGTACAACATAAACACAGCACTCCAGTACAATACTAACACAGCACTCCAGTTCAGTACAAACACAGCACTCCGGTACAGTACAAACACACCACTCCAGTACAGTACAAACACTGCACTCCAGTACAGTACAAACACTGCACTCCGGTACAGTACAGATTCAGCACTCCAGTACAGTATAAACACAGCACTCCAGTACAGTAGAAACACAGCACTCCGGTAGAGAACAAACACAGCACTCCAATACAGAACAAACACAACACTCCAGCACAGTACAAACCCAGCACTCCAGTACAGTGCAGATTCTGCACTCCAGTACATTATAAATACAGCACTCCAGTACAGTACAAACACAGCACTCCAGTACATTACAAACACAGCACGTCAGTACAGTACAAACACTACAGTACAGTACAAACACAGCATTCCAGTATAATACAAACACAGCATTACAGTACAGTACAAACACAGCATTCCAGTACAGTACAAACACAGCTCTCCAGTACAGTACAGATTCAGCACTCCAGTACAGTATAAACACAGCACTCCAGTACAGTACATACTCAGCACTCCAGTACAGTACAAACACAGCACTCCAGTACAGTACAAATTCAGCACTCCAGTACAGTATAAACACAGCACTCCAATACAGTATAAACACAGCACTCCAGTACAGTACAAACACAGCTCTCCAATACAGTACAAGCACAGCACTCCGGTACAGTACAAACACACCACTCCAGTACAGTAAAAACATAGCTCTCCAATACAGTACAAGCACTGCACTCCGGTACAGTACAGATTCAGCACTCCAGTACAGTATAAACACAGCACTCCAGTACAGTACAAACACAGCACTCCGGTACAGTACAAACACAGCACTACAGTACAGTACAAACCCAAAAACTCCGGTAGAGAACAAACACAGCACTCCAATACAGAACAAACACAACACTCCAGCACAGTACAAACCCAGCATTCCAGTACAGTGCAGATTCTGCACTCCAGTACAGTATAAATACAGTACTCCAGTACAGTACAGACACAGCACTCCATTACAGTAGAAACTGCACTTCAGTACAGTACAAGCACAGCACTCCAGTAAGGTAGAAACACAGCACTCCAGTACAGTATTGACACAGCACTCCAGTACAGTAAAGACACAGTGCTCCAGTACAGTACAGACACAGCACTACAAGTACAATACAAACACAGCACTCCAGTACAGTACACACACAGCACTCCAGTACAGTACAGTACAGACACAGCAGTCCAGTACAACATAAACACAGCACTCCAGTACAATACTAACACAGCACTCCAGTTCAGTACAAACACAGCACTCCAGTACAGTACAAACACACCACTCCAGTACAGTACAAACACTGCACTCCGGTACAGTACAGATTCAGCACTCCAGTACAGTATAAACACAGCACTCCAGTACAGTACAAACTCAGCACTCCAGTACAGTACAAACACAGCTCTCCAATACAGTAAAGACACAGTGCTCCAGTACAGTACAGACACAGCACTCCAGTACAATACAAACACAGCACTCCAGTACAGTACACACACAGCACTCCAGTACAGTACAGTACAGACACAGCAGTCCAGTACAACATAAACACAGCACTCCAGTACAATACTAACACAGCACTCCAGTTCAGTACAAACACAGCACTCCGGTACAGTACAAACACACCACTCCAGTACAGTACAAACACTGCACTCCAGTACAGTACAAACACTGCACTCCGGTACAGTACAGATTCAGCACTCCAGTACAGTATAAACACAGCACTCCAGTACGTTACAAACACAGCACTCCGGTACAGTACAAACACACCACTCCAGTACAGTACAAACACTGCACTCCAGTACAGTACAGACACAGAACTCCAAAATAGAAGACACAGAACTCCAGTACAGTACAGATACAGCACTAAAGTAAACTACAGAACAAACACAGTACTCCAGTACAGTACAGTACAGACACAGCAGTCCAGTACAATATAAACACAGCACTCCAGTACAATACTAACACAGCACTCCAGTTCAGTACAAACACAGCACTCCGGTACAGTACAAACACACCACTCCGGTACAGTACAAACACTGCACTCCAGTACAGTACAAACACTGCTCTCCGGTACAGTACAGATTCAGCACTCCAGTACAGTATAAACACAGCACTCCAGTACAGTGCAGATTCTGCACTCCAGTACATTATAAATACAGTACTCCAGTACAGTACAAACACAGCACTCCAGTACATTACAAACACAGCACGTCAGTACAGTACAAACACAGCATTCCAGTATAATGCAAACACAGCATTACAGTACAGTACAAACACTGCACTCCAGTACAGTACAAACACAGCTCTCCAGTACAGTACAAATGCAGAACTCCAGTACAGTACAAACACAGCACTCCAGTACAGTACAGATTCAGCACTCCAGTACAGTATAAACACAGCACTCCAGTACAGTACAAACTCAGCACTCCAGTACAGTACAAACACAGCACTCCAGTACAGTACAGATTCAGCACTCCAGTACAGTATAAACACAGCACTCCAATACAGTATAAACACAGCACTCCAGTACAGTACAAACACAGCTCTCCAATACAGTACAAGCACAGCACTCCGGTACAGTACAGATTCAGCACTCCAGTACAGAATAAACACAGCACTCCAGTACAGTACAAACTCAGCTTTTCAATACAGTACAAACACAGCTCTCCAATACAGTACAAACACAGCACTCCAGTACTGTACAAATACAGCACTCCAGTGCAGTGCAGCCACAGCACTCCAGTACAGTCCAGACACAGCACTCCAGTACTGTAGACACAGCACTCCAGTACAGTAAAAACACACCACACCAGTACAGTACAGACACAGAGCTCCAGTACAGTACAAACACAGCTCTCCAATACAGTACAAACACAGCACTCCAGTAGAGTACAAACACAGCACTCCTGTGCAGTATAAACACAGCACTCCAGTACAGTACAAACACAGCTCTCCAATTCATTACAAACACAGCTCTCCAATACAGTAGAAACACAGCACCCCAGTACAGTACAAAGACAGCACTACAGTAGAGTACAAACACAGCACTCCTGTGCAGTATGAACACAGCACTCCAGTACAGTACAGACACAGAACTCCGGTACAGTACAAACACACCACTCCAGTACAGTACAAACACAGCACTCCAGTACAGTACAGACACAGAACACCAAAATAGAAGACGCAGAACTCCAGTACAGTACCGATACAGCACTCCAGTAAAGTACAGTATGAACAAAGTACTCCAGTACAGTACGAAACAAAACACTCCAGTACAGTACAGACACAGCACTCCAGTACAGTAGAAACTGCACTTCAGTACAGTACAAGCACAGCACTCCAGTATGGTAGAAACACAGCACTCCAGTACAGTATTGACACAGCACTCCAGTACAGTAAAGACACAGTGCTCCAGTACAGTACAGACACAGCACTCCAGTACAGTACAGTACAGACACAGCAGTCCAGTACAACATAAACACAGCACTCCAGTACAATACTAACACAGCACTCCAGTTCAGTACAAACACAGCACTCCAGTACAGTACAAACACACCACTCCAGTACAGTACAAACACTGCACTCCAGTACAGTATTGACACAGCACTTCAGTACAGTAAAGACACAGTGCTCCAGTACAGTACAGACACAGCACTCCAGTACAATACAAACACAGCACTCCAGTACAGTACAGTACAGACACAGCAGTCCAGTACAACATAAACACAGCACTCCAGTACAATACTAACACAGCACTCCAGTTCAGTACAAACACAGCACTCCAGTACAGTACAAACACACCACTCCAGTACAGTACAAACACTGCACTCCTGTACAGTACAAACACTGCACTCCAGTACAGTACAAACACAGCTCTCCAGTACAGTACAAATGCAGAACTCCAGTACAGTACAAACACAGCACTCCAGTACAGTACAGATTCAGCACTCCAGTACAGTATAAACACAGCACTCCAGTACAGTACAAACTCAGCACTCCAGTACAGTACAAACACAGCACTCCAGTACAGTACAGATTCAGCACTCAAGTACAGTATGAACACAGCACTCCAATACAGTATAAACACAGCACTCCAGTACAGTACAAACACAGCTCTCCAATACAGTACAAGCACAGCACTCCGGTACAGTACAGATTCAGCACTCCAGTACAGAATAAACACAGCACTCCAGTACAGTACAAACTCAGCTTTTCAATATAGTACAAACACAGCTCTCCAATACAGTACAAACACAGCACTCCAGTACTGTACAAATACAGCACTCCAGTGCAGTGCAGCCACAGCACTCCAGTACAGTCCAGACACAGCACTCCAGTACTGTAGACACAGCACTCCAGTACAGTAAAAACACACCACTCCAGTACAGTACAGACACAGAGCTCCAGTACAGTACAAACACAGCTCTCCAATACAGTACAAACACAGCACTCCAGTAGAGTACAAACACAGCACTCCTGTGCAGTATAAACACAGCACTCCAGTACAGTACAAACACAGCTCTCCAATTCATTACAAACACAGCTCTCCAATACAGTAGAAACACAGCACTCCAGTACAGTACAAAGACAGCACTACAGTAGAGTACAAACACAGCACTCCTGTGCAGTATGAACACAGCACTCCAGTACAGTACAGACACAGAACTCCGGTACAGTACAAACACACCACTCCAGTACAGTACAAACACAGCACTCCAATACAGTACAGACACAGAACACCAAAATAGAAGAGGCAGAACTCCAGTACAGTACCGATACAGCACTCCAGTAAAGTACAGTATGAACAAAGTACTCCAGTACAGTACGAAACAAAACACTCCAGTACAGTACAGACACAGCACTCCAGTACAGTAGAAACTGCACGTCAGTACAGTACAAGCACAGCACTCCAGTATGGTAGAAACACAGCACTCCAGTACAGTATTGACACAGCACTCCAGTACAGTAAAGACACAGTGCTCCAGTACAGTACAGACACAGCACTCCAGTACAATACAAACACAGCACTCCAGTACAGTACACACACAGCACTCCAGTACAGTACAGTACAGACACAGCAGTCCAGTACAATATAAACACAGCACTCCAGTACAATACTAACA
Organism: Hypanus sabinus; assembly: GCF_030144855.1. Classification (NCBI taxonomy): domain Eukaryota; kingdom Metazoa; phylum Chordata; class Chondrichthyes; order Myliobatiformes; family Dasyatidae; genus Hypanus; species Hypanus sabinus. The sequence goes on from NW_026780098.1 coordinate 14,249, forward strand.
CAGCACTCCAGTTCAGTACAAACACAGCACTCCGGTACAGTACAAACACACCACTCCAGTACAGTACAAACACTGCACTCCAGTACAGTACAAACACTGCACTCCGGTACAGTACAGATTCAGCACTCCAGTACAGTATAAACACAGCACTCCAGTACAGTACAAACACAGCACACCGGTACAGTACAAACACACCACTCCAGTACAGTACAAACACTGCACTCCAGTACAGTACAGGCACAGAACTCCAAAATAGAAGACACAGAACTCCAGTACAGTACAAACACAGCACTCCAGTACAGTAAAGACACAGTGCTCCTGTACAGTACAGACACAGCGCTCCAGTACAGTACAAACACAGCACTCCAGCACAGTACAAACACAGCACTCTAGTACAGTACAAACACAGCACTCCAGTACAGTACAGATTCAGCACTCCAGTACAGTATAAACACAGCACTCCAGTACAGTACAACCTCAGCACTCCAGTACAGTACAAACACAGCTCTCCAATACAGTTCAAACACAGCACTCCAGTACAGTACAGGCACACCACTCCAGTAAAATACAGACACAGCACTCCAGAACAGTCCAGATACAGAACTCCAAAATAGAAGACACAGAACTCCAGTACAGTACAAACACAACACTCCAGTACAGTACAAACACAGCACTCCAGTACAGTACAGATTCAGCACTCCAGTACAGTATAAACACAGCACTCCAGTGCCATATGAACACAGCACTACAGTACAGTACAAACCCAAAAACTCCGGTAGAGAACAAACACAGCACTCCAATACAGAACAAACACAACACTCCAGCATAGTACAAACCCAGCACTCCAGTACAGTGCAGATTCTGCACTCCAGTACAGTATAAATACAGTACTCCAGTACAGTACAAACACAGCACTCCAGTACAGTACAAACACAGCACGTCAGTACAGTACAGATTCAGCACTCCAGTACAGTATAAACACAATACTCCAATACAGTATAAACACAGCACTCTAGTACAGTTCAAACACAGCACTCCAGTACAGTACAAACACAGCATTCCAGTGGAATACAAACACAGCACTCCAGTACAGTACAAACACAGCACTCCGGTACAGTACAAACACAGCACGTCAGTACAGTACAGATTCAGCACTCCAGTACAGTATAAATACAGCACTCCAGTTCAGTACAAACACAGCACTCCAGTACAGTACAAACACACCACTCCAGTACAGTACAAACACTGCACTCCAGTACAGTATTGACACAGCACTCCAGTACAGTAAAGACACAGTGCTCCAGTACAGTACAGACACAGCACTCCAGTACAATACAAACACAGCACTCCAGTACAGTACACACACAGCACTCCAGTACAGTACAGTACAGACACAGCAGTCCAGTACAACATAAAAACAGCACTCCAGTACAATACTAACACAGCACTCCAGTTCAGTACAAACACAGCACTCCAGTACAGTACAAACACACCACTCCAGTACAGTACAAACACTGCACTCCAGTACAGTATTGACACAGCACTCCAGTACAGTAAAGACACAGTGCTCCAGTACAGTACAGACACAGCACTCCAGTACAATACAAACACAGCACTCCAGTACAGTACACACACAGCACTCCAGTACAGTACAGTACAGACACAGCAGTCCAGTACAACATAAACACAGCACTCCAGTACAATACTAACACAGCACTCCAGTTCAGTACAAACACAGCACTCCGGTACAGTACAAACACACCACTCCAGTACAGTACAAACACTGCACTCCAGTACAGTACAAACACTGCACTCCGGTACAGTACAGATTCAGCACTCCAGTACAGTATAAACACAGCACTCCAGTACATTACAAACACAGCACTCCGGTACAGTACAAACACACCACTCCAGTACAGTACAAACACTGCACTCCAGTACAGTACAGACACAGAACTCCAAAATAGAAGACACAGAACTCCAGTACAGTACAGATACAGCACTAAAGTAAATTACAGTACAAACACAGTACTCCAGTACAGTACAGTACAGACACAGCAGTCCAGTACAATATAAACACAGCACTCCAGTACAATACTAACACAGCACTCCAGTTCAGTACAAACACAGCACTCCGGTACAGTACAAACACACCACTCCAGTACAGTACAAACACTGCACTCCAGTACAGTACAAACACTGCACTCCGGTACAGTACAGATTCAGCACTCCAGTACAGTATAAACACAGCACTCCAGTACAGTACAAACACAGCACACCGGTACAGTACAAACACACCACTCCAGTACAGTACAAACACTGCACTCCAGTACAGTACAGGCACAGAACTCCAAAATAGAAGACACAGAACTCCAGTACAGTACAAACACAGCACTCCAGTACAGTAAAGACACAGTGCTCCTGTACAGTACAGACACAGCGCTCCAGTACAGTACAAACACAGCACTCCAGCACAGTACAAACACAGCACTCTAGTACAGTACAAACACAGCACTCCAGTACAGTACAGATTCAGCACTCCAGTACAGTATAAACACAGCACTCCAGTACAGTACAACCTCAGCACTCCAGTACAGTACAAACACAGCTCTCCAATACAGTTCAAACACAGCACTCCAGTACAGTACAGGCACACCACTCCAGTAAAATACAGACACAGCACTCCAGAACAGTCCAGATACAGAACTCCAAAATAGAAGACACAGAACTCCAGTACAGTACAAACACAACACTCCAGTACAGTACAAACACAGCACTCCAGTACAGTACAGATTCAGCACTCCAGTACAGTATAAACACAGCACTCCAGTGCCATATGAACACAGCACTACAGTACAGTACAAACCCAAAAACTCCGGTAGAGAACAAACACAGCACTCCAATACAGAACAAACACAACACTCCAGCATAGTACAAACCCAGCACTCCAGTACAGTGCAGATTCTGCACTCCAGTACAGTATAAATACAGTACTCCAGTACAGTACAAACACAGCACTCCAGTACAGTACAAACACAGCACGTCAGTACAGTACAGATTCAGCACTCCAGTACAGTATAAACACAATACTCCAATACAGTATAAACACAGCACTCTAGTACAGTTCAAACACAGCACTCCAGTACAGTACAAACACAGCATTCCAGTGGAATACAAACACAGCACTCCAGTACAGTACAAACACAGCACTCCGGTACAGTACAAACACAGCACGTCAGTACAGTACAGATTCAGCACTCCAATACAGTACAAACACAGCTCTCCAGTACAGTTCAAACACAGCACTCCAGTACAGTACAAACACAGCATTCCAGTGGAATACAAACACAGCACTCCAGTACAGTACAGTTCAGACAACGCACTCCAGTACAACATAAACACAGCACTCCAGTACAATACTAACACAGCACTCCAGTTCAGTACAAACACAGCACTCCGGTACAGTACAAACACACCACTCCAGTACAGTACAAACACAGCACGTCAGTACAGTACAGATTCAGCACTCCAATACAGTACAAACACAGCTCTCCAGTACAGTTCAAACACAGCACTCCAGTACAGTACAAACACAGCATTCCAGTGGAATACAAACACAGCACTCCAGTACAGTACAGTTCAGACAACGCACTCCAGTACAACATAAACACAGCACTCCAGTACAATACTAACACAGCACTCCAGTTCAGTACAAACACAGCACTCCGGTACAGTACAAACACACCACTCCAGTACACTACAAACACTGCACTCCAGTACAGTACAAACACTGCACTCCGGTACAGTACAGATTCAGCACTCCAGTACAGTATAAACACAGCACTCCAGTACAGTACAAACACAGCACTCCGGTACAGTACAAACACACCACTCCAGTACAGTACAAACACTGCACTCCAGTACAGTACAGACACAGAACTCCAAAATAGAAGACACAGAACTCCTGTACAGTACAGATACAGCACTCTGGTAAACTACACTACAAACACAGTACTCCAGTACAGTACAAACAAAACACTCCAGTACAATACAAACACAGCACTCCAGTACAGTACACACACAGCACTCCAGTACAGTACAGTACAGACACAGCAGTCCAGTACAACATAAACGCAGCACTCCAGTACAATACTAACACAGCACTCCTGTTCAGTACAAACACAGCACTCCAGTACAGTACAAACTCTGCACTCCAGTACAGTACAAACACTGCACTCCAGTACAGTACAGTTTCAGCACTCCAGTACAGAATAAACACAGCACTCCAGTACAGTACAAACTCAGCACTCCAGTACAGTACAAACACAGCTCTCCAATACAGCTCAAACACAGCACTCCAGTACAGTACAGGCACACCACTCCTGTAAAGTACAGACACAGCACTCCAGAACAGTCCAGATACAGAACTCCAAAATAGAAGACACAGAACTCCAGTACAGTACAAACACAACACTCCAGTACAGTACAAACACAGCACTCCATTACAGTACAGATTCAGCACTCCAGTACAGTATAAACACAGCACTCCAGTGCCATATGAACACAGCACTACAGTACAGTACAAACCCAAAAACTCCGGTAGAGAACAAACACAGCACTCCAATACAGACCAAACACAACACTCCAGCACAGTACAAACCCAGCACTCCAGTACAGTGCAGATTCTGCACTCCAGTACAGTATAAATACAGTACTCCAGTACAGTACAAACACAGCACTCCAGTACAGTACAAACACAGCACGTCAGTACAGTACAGATTCAGCACTCCAGTACAGTATAAACACAATACTCCAATACAGTATAAACACAGCACTCCAGTACAGTACAGATTCAGCACTCCAATACAGTACAAACACAGCTCTCCAGTACAGTTCAAACACAGCACTCCAGTACAGTACAAACACAGCATTCCAGTGGAATACAAACACAGCACTCCAGTACAGTACAGTTCAGACAACGCACTCCAGTACAACATAAACACAGCACTCCAGTACAATACTAACACAGCACTCCAGTTCAGTACAAACACAGCACTCCGGTACAGTACAAACACACCACTCCAGTACACTACAAACACTGCACTCCAGTACAGTACAAACACTGCACTCCGGTACAGTACAGATTCAGCACTCCAGTACAGTATAAACACAGCACTCCAGTACAGTACAAACACAGCACTCCGGTACAGTACAAAAACACCACTCCAGTACAGTACAAACGCTGCACTCCAGTACAGTACAGACACAGAACTCCAAAATAGAAGACACAGAACTCCTGTACAGTACAGATACAGCACTAAAGTAAACTACAGTACAAACACAGTACTCCAGTACAGTACAGTACAGACACAGCAGTCCACTACAATATAAACACAGCACTCCAGTACAATACTAACACAGCACTCCAGTTCAGTACAAACACAGCACTCCGGTACAGTACAAACACACCACTCCAGTACAGTACAAACACTGCACTCCAGTACAGTACAAACACTGCACTCCGGTACAGTACAGATTCAGCACTCCAGTACAGTATAAACACATCACTCCAGTACAGTACAAACACTGCACTCCAGTACAGTACAGGCAAAGAACTCCAGAATAGAAGACACAGAACTCCAGTACAGTACAAACACAGCACTCCAGTACAGTAAAGACACAGTGCTCCAGTACAGTACAGACACAGCACTCCAGTACAGTACAAACACAGCACTCCAGCACAGTACAAACACAGCACTCTAGTACAGTACAAACACAGCACTCCAGTACAGTACAGATTCAGCACTCCAGTACAGTACAAACTCAGCACTCCAGTACAGTACAAACACAGCTCTCCAATACAGTTCAAACACAGCACTCCAGTACAGTACAGGCACACCACTCCAGTAAAATACAGACACAGCACTCCAGAACAGTCCAGATACAGAACTCCAAAATAGAAGACACAGAACTCCAGTACAGTACAAACACAACACTCCAGTACAGTACAAACACAGCACTCCAGTACAGTACAGATTCAGCAGTCCAGTACAGTATAAACACAGCACTCCAGTGCCATATGAACACAGCACTACAATACAGTACAAACCCAAAAACTCCGGTAGAGAACAAACACAGCACTCCAATACAGAACAAACACAACACTCCAGCACAGTACAAACCCAGCACTCCAGTACAGTGCAGATTCTGCACTCCAGTACAGTATAAATACAGTACTCCAGTACAGTACAAACACAGCACTCCAGTACAGTACAAACACAGCACGTCAGTACAGTACAGATTCAGCACTCCAGTACAGTATAAACACAATACTCCAATACAGTATAAACACAGCACTCCAGTACAGTACAGATTCAGCACTCCAATACAGTACAAACACAGCTCTCCAGTACAGTTCAAACACAGCACTCCAGTACAGTACAAACACGCATTCCAGTGGAATACAAACACAGCACTCCAGTACAGTACAGTTCAGACAACACACTCCAGTACAACATAAACACAGCACTCCAGTACAATACTAACACAGCACTCCAGTTCAGTACAAACACAGCACTCCGGTACAGTACAAACACACCACTCCAGTACACTACAAACACTGCACTCCAGTACAGTACAAACACTGCACTCCGGTACAGTACAGATTCAGCACTCCAGTACAATATAAACACAGCACTCCAGTACAGTACAAACACAGCACTCCGGTACAGTACAAACACACCACTCCAGTACAGTAAAAACACTGCACTCCAGTACAGTACAGACACAGAACTCCAAAATAGAAGACACAGAACTCCTGTACAGTACAGATACAGCACTCTGGTAAACTACACTACAAACACAGTACTCCAGTACAGTACAAACAAAACACTCCAGTACAATACAAACACAGCACTCCAGTACAGTACACACACAGCACTCCAGTACAGTACAAACCCAAAAACTCCGGTAGAGAACAAACACAGCACTCCAATACAGAACAAACACAACACTCCAGCACAGTACAAACCCAGCATTCCAGTACAGTGCAGATTCTGCACTCCAGTACAGTATAAATACAGTACTCCAGTACAGTACAGACACAGCACTCCATTACAGTAGAAACTGCACTTCAGTACAGTACAAGCACAGCACTCCAGTAAGGTAGAAACACAGCACTCCAGTACAGTATTGACACAGCACTCCAGTACAGTAAAGACACAGTGCTCCAGTACAGTACAGACACAGCACTACAAGTACAATACAAACACAGCACTCCAGTACAGTACACACACAGCACTCCAGTACAGTACAGTACAGACACAGCAGTCCAGTACAACATAAACACAGCACTCCAGTACAATACTAACACAGCACTCCAGTTCAGTACAAACACAGCACTCCAGTACAGTACAAACACACCACTCCAGTACAGTACAAACACTGCACTCCGGTACAGTACAGATTCAGCACTCCAGTACAGTATAAACACAGCACTCCAGTACAGTACAAACACAGCACTCCGGTACAGTACAAACACAGCACTCCAGTACAGTACAGATTCAGCACTCCAGTACAGTATAAACACAGCACTCCAGTACAGTACAAACTCAGCACTCCAGTACAGTACAAACCCAAAAACTCCGGTAGAGAACAAACACAGCACTCCAATACAGAACAAACACAACACTCCAGCACAGTACAAACCCAGCACTCCAGTACAGTGCAGATTCTGCACTCCAGTACAGTATAAATACAGTACTCCAGTACAGTACAAACACAGCACTCCAGTACAGTACAAACACAGCACGTCAGTACAGTACAGATTCAGCACTCCAGTACAGTATAAACACAATACTCCAATACAGTATAAACACAGCACTCCAGTACAGTACAGATTCAGCACTCCAATACAGTACAAACACAGCTCTCCAGTACAGTTCAAACACAGCACTCCAGTAAAGTACAAACACAGCATTCCAGTGGAATACAAACACAGCACTCCAGTACAGTACAGTTCAGACAACGCACTCCAGTACAACATAAACACAGCACTCCAGTACAATACTAACACAGCACTCCAGTTCAGTACAAACACAGCACTCCGGTACAGTACAAACACACCACTCCAGTACAGTACAAACACTGCACTCCAGTACAGTACAAACACTGCACTCCGGTACACTACAGATTCAGCACTCCAGTACAGTATAAACACAGCACTCCAGTACAGTAGAAACACAGCACTCCGGTAGAGAACAAACACAGCACTCCAATACAGAACAAACACAACACTCCAGCACAGTACAAACCCAGCACTCCAGTACAGTGCAGATTCTGCACTCCAGTACATTATAAATACAGCACTCCAGTACAGTACAAACACAGCACTCCAGTACATTACAAACACAGCACGTCAGTACAGTACAAACACTACAGTACAGTACAAACACAGCATTCCAGTATAATACAAACACAGCATTACAGTACAGTACAAACACAGCACTCCAGTACAGTACAAACACAGCTCTCCAGTACAGTACAAATGCAGAACTCCAGTACAGTACAAACACAGCACTCCAGTACAGTACAGATTCAGCACTCCAGTACAGTATAAACACAGCACTCCAGTACAGTACATACTCAGCACTCCAGTACAGTACAAACACAGCACTCCAGTACAGTACAAATTCAGCACTCCAGTACAGTATAAACACAGCACTCCAATACAGTATAAACACAGCACTCCAGTACAGTACAAACACAGCTCTCCAATACAGTACAAGCACAGCACTCCGGTACAGTACAAACACACCACTCCAGTACAGTACAAACTCTGCACTCCAGTACAGTATTGACACAGCACTCCAGTACAGTAAAGACACAGTGCTCCAGTACAGTACAGACACAGCACTCCAGTACAATACAAACACAGCACTCCAGTACAGTACACACACAGCACTCCAGTACAGTACAGTACAGACACAGCAGTCCAGTACAACATAAACACAGCACTCCAGTACAATACTAACACAGCACTCCAGTTCAGTACAAACACAGCACTCCAGTACAGTACAAACACACCACTCCAGTACAGTACAAACACTGCACTCCAGTACAGTATTGACACAGCACTCCAGTACAGTAAAGACACAGTGCTCCAGTACAGTACAGACACAGCACTCCAGTACAATACAAACACAGCACTCCAGTACAGTACACACACAGCACTCCAGTACAGTACAGTACAGACACAGCAGTCCAGTACAACATAAACACAGCACTCCAGTACAATACTAACACAGCACTCCAGTTCAGTACAAACACAGCACTCCAGTACAGTACAAACACACCACTCCAGTACAGTACAAACACTGCACTCCGGTACAGTACAGATTCAGCACTCCAGTACAGTATAAACACAGCACTCCAGTACAGTACAAACACAGCACTCCGGTACAGTACAAACACAGCACTCCAGTACAGTACAGATTCAGCACTCCAGTACAGTATAAACACAGCACTCCAGTACAGTACAAACTCAGCACTCCAGTACAGTACAAACACTGCTCTCCAATACAGTTCAAACACAGCACTCCAGTACAGTACAGGCACACCACTCCAGTAAAATACAGACACAGCACTCCAGAACAGTCCAGATACAGAACTCCAAAATAGAAGACACTGAACTCCAGTACAGTACAAACACAACACTCCAGTACAGTACAAACACAGCACTCCAGTACAGTACAGATTCAGCACTCCTGTACAGTATAAACACAGCACTCCAGTGCCATATGAACACAGCACTACAGTACAGTACAAACCCAAAAACTCCGGTAGAGAACAAACACAGCACTCCAATACAGAACAAACACAACACTCCAGCACAGTACAAACCCAGCACTCCAGTACAGTGCAGATTCTGCACTCCAGTACAGTATAAATACAGTACTCCAGTACAGTACAAACACAGCACTCCAGTACAGTACAAACACAGCACGTCAGTACAGTACAGATTCAGCACTCCAGTACAGTATAAACACAATACTCCAATACAGTATAAACACAGCACTCCAGTACAGTACAGATTCAGCACTCCAATACAGTACAAACACAGCTCTCCAGTACAGTTCAAACACAGCACTCCAGTACAGTACAAAACACAGCATTCCAGTGGAATACAAACACAGCACTCCAGTACAGTACAGTTCAGACAACGCACTCCAGTACAACATAAACACAGCACTCCAGTACAATACTAACACAGCACTCCAGTTCAGTACAAACACAGCACTCCGGTACAGTACAAACACACCACTCCAGTACAGTACAAACACTGCACTCCAGTACAGTACAAACACTGCACTCCGGTACAGTACAGATTCAGCACTCCAGTACAGTATAAACACAGCACTCCAGTACAGTAGAAACACAGCACTCCGGTAGAGAACAAACACAGCACTCCAATACAGAACAAACACAACACTCCAGCACAGTACAAACCCAGCACTCCAGTACAGTGCAGATTCTGCACTCCAGTACATTATAAATACAGCACTCCAGTACAGTACAAACACAGCACTCCAGTACATTACAAACACAGCACGTCAGTACAGTACAAACACTACAGTACAGTACAAACACAGCATTCCAGTATAATACAAACACAGCATTACAGTACAGTACAAACACAGCATTCCAGTACAGTACAAACACAGCTCTCCAGTACAGTACAGATTCAGCACTCCAGTACAGTATAAACACAGCACTCCAGTACAGTACATACTCAGCACTCCAGTACAGTACAAACACAGCACTCCAGTACAGTACAAATTCAGCACTCCAGTACAGTATAAACACAGCACTCCAATACAGTATAAACACAGCACTCCAGTACAGTACAAACACAGCTCTCCAATACAGTACAAGCACAGCACTCCGGTACAGTACAAACACACCACTCCAGTACAGTAAAAACATAGCTCTCCAATACAGTACAAGCACTGCACTCCGGTACAGTACAGATTCAGCACTCCAGTACAGTATAAACACAGCACTCCAGTACAGTACAAACACAGCACTCCGGTACAGTACAAACACAGCACTACAGTACAGTACAAACCCAAAAACTCCGGTAGAGAACAAACACAGCACTCCAATACAGAACAAACACAACACTCCAGCACAGTACAAACCCAGCATTCCAGTACAGTGCAGATTCTGCACTCCAGTACAGTATAAATACAGTACTCCAGTACAGTACAGACACAGCACTCCATTACAGTAGAAACTGCACTTCAGTACAGTACAAGCACAGCACTCCAGTAAGGTAGAAACACAGCACTCCAGTACAGTATTGACACAGCACTCCAGTACAGTAAAGACACAGTGCTCCAGTACAGTACAGACACAGCACTACAAGTACAATACAAACACAGCACTCCAGTACAGTACACACACAGCACTCCAGTACAGTACAGTACAGACACAGCAGTCCAGTACAACATAAACACAGCACTCCAGTACAATACTAACACAGCACTCCAGTTCAGTACAAACACAGCACTCCAGTACAGTACAAACACACCACTCCAGTACAGTACAAACACTGCACTCCGGTACAGTACAGATTCAGCACTCCAGTACAGTATAAACACAGCACTCCAGTACAGTACAAACTCAGCACTCCAGTACAGTACAAACACAGCTCTCCAATACAGTAAAGACACAGTGCTCCAGTACAGTACAGACACAGCACTCCAGTACAATACAAACACAGCACTCCAGTACAGTACACACACAGCACTCCAGTACAGTACAGTACAGACACAGCAGTCCAGTACAACATAAACACAGCACTCCAGTACAATACTAACACAGCACTCCAGTTCAGTACAAACACAGCACTCCGGTACAGTACAAACACACCACTCCAGTACAGTACAAACACTGCACTCCAGTACAGTACAAACACTGCACTCCGGTACAGTACAGATTCAGCACTCCAGTACAGTATAAACACAGCACTCCAGTACGTTACAAACACAGCACTCCGGTACAGTACAAACACACCACTCCAGTACAGTACAAACACTGCACTCCAGTACAGTACAGACACAGAACTCCAAAATAGAAGACACAGAACTCCAGTACAGTACAGATACAGCACTAAAGTAAACTACAGAACAAACACAGTACTCCAGTACAGTACAGTACAGACACAGCAGTCCAGTACAATATAAACACAGCACTCCAGTACAATACTAACACAGCACTCCAGTTCAGTACAAACACAGCACTCCGGTACAGTACAAACACACCACTCCGGTACAGTACAAACACTGCACTCCAGTACAGTACAAACACTGCTCTCCGGTACAGTACAGATTCAGCACTCCAGTACAGTATAAACACAGCACTCCAGTACAGTGCAGATTCTGCACTCCAGTACATTATAAATACAGTACTCCAGTACAGTACAAACACAGCACTCCAGTACATTACAAACACAGCACGTCAGTACAGTACAAACACAGCATTCCAGTATAATGCAAACACAGCATTACAGTACAGTACAAACACTGCACTCCAGTACAGTACAAACACAGCTCTCCAGTACAGTACAAATGCAGAACTCCAGTACAGTACAAACACAGCACTCCAGTACAGTACAGATTCAGCACTCCAGTACAGTATAAACACAGCACTCCAGTACAGTACAAACTCAGCACTCCAGTACAGTACAAACACAGCACTCCAGTACAGTACAGATTCAGCACTCCAGTACAGTATAAACACAGCACTCCAATACAGTATAAACACAGCACTCCAGTACAGTACAAACACAGCTCTCCAATACAGTACAAGCACAGCACTCCGGTACAGTACAGATTCAGCACTCCAGTACAGAATAAACACAGCACTCCAGTACAGTACAAACTCAGCTTTTCAATACAGTACAAACACAGCTCTCCAATACAGTACAAACACAGCACTCCAGTACTGTACAAATACAGCACTCCAGTGCAGTGCAGCCACAGCACTCCAGTACAGTCCAGACACAGCACTCCAGTACTGTAGACACAGCACTCCAGTACAGTAAAAACACACCACACCAGTACAGTACAGACACAGAGCTCCAGTACAGTACAAACACAGCTCTCCAATACAGTACAAACACAGCACTCCAGTAGAGTACAAACACAGCACTCCTGTGCAGTATAAACACAGCACTCCAGTACAGTACAAACACAGCTCTCCAATTCATTACAAACACAGCTCTCCAATACAGTAGAAACACAGCACCCCAGTACAGTACAAAGACAGCACTACAGTAGAGTACAAACACAGCACTCCTGTGCAGTATGAACACAGCACTCCAGTACAGTACAGACACAGAACTCCGGTACAGTACAAACACACCACTCCAGTACAGTACAAACACAGCACTCCAGTACAGTACAGACACAGAACACCAAAATAGAAGACGCAGAACTCCAGTACAGTACCGATACAGCACTCCAGTAAAGTACAGTATGAACAAAGTACTCCAGTACAGTACGAAACAAAACACTCCAGTACAGTACAGACACAGCACTCCAGTACAGTAGAAACTGCACTTCAGTACAGTACAAGCACAGCACTCCAGTATGGTAGAAACACAGCACTCCAGTACAGTATTGACACAGCACTCCAGTACAGTAAAGACACAGTGCTCCAGTACAGTACAGACACAGCACTCCAGTACAGTACAGTACAGACACAGCAGTCCAGTACAACATAAACACAGCACTCCAGTACAATACTAACACAGCACTCCAGTTCAGTACAAACACAGCACTCCAGTACAGTACAAACACACCACTCCAGTACAGTACAAACACTGCACTCCAGTACAGTATTGACACAGCACTTCAGTACAGTAAAGACACAGTGCTCCAGTACAGTACAGACACAGCACTCCAGTACAATACAAACACAGCACTCCAGTACAGTACAGTACAGACACAGCAGTCCAGTACAACATAAACACAGCACTCCAGTACAATACTAACACAGCACTCCAGTTCAGTACAAACACAGCACTCCAGTACAGTACAAACACACCACTCCAGTACAGTACAAACACTGCACTCCTGTACAGTACAAACACTGCACTCCAGTACAGTACAAACACAGCTCTCCAGTACAGTACAAATGCAGAACTCCAGTACAGTACAAACACAGCACTCCAGTACAGTACAGATTCAGCACTCCAGTACAGTATAAACACAGCACTCCAGTACAGTACAAACTCAGCACTCCAGTACAGTACAAACACAGCACTCCAGTACAGTACAGATTCAGCACTCAAGTACAGTATGAACACAGCACTCCAATACAGTATAAACACAGCACTCCAGTACAGTACAAACACAGCTCTCCAATACAGTACAAGCACAGCACTCCGGTACAGTACAGATTCAGCACTCCAGTACAGAATAAACACAGCACTCCAGTACAGTACAAACTCAGCTTTTCAATATAGTACAAACACAGCTCTCCAATACAGTACAAACACAGCACTCCAGTACTGTACAAATACAGCACTCCAGTGCAGTGCAGCCACAGCACTCCAGTACAGTCCAGACACAGCACTCCAGTACTGTAGACACAGCACTCCAGTACAGTAAAAACACACCACTCCAGTACAGTACAGACACAGAGCTCCAGTACAGTACAAACACAGCTCTCCAATACAGTACAAACACAGCACTCCAGTAGAGTACAAACACAGCACTCCTGTGCAGTATAAACACAGCACTCCAGTACAGTACAAACACAGCTCTCCAATTCATTACAAACACAGCTCTCCAATACAGTAGAAACACAGCACTCCAGTACAGTACAAAGACAGCACTACAGTAGAGTACAAACACAGCACTCCTGTGCAGTATGAACACAGCACTCCAGTACAGTACAGACACAGAACTCCGGTACAGTACAAACACACCACTCCAGTACAGTACAAACACAGCACTCCAATACAGTACAGACACAGAACACCAAAATAGAAGAGGCAGAACTCCAGTACAGTACCGATACAGCACTCCAGTAAAGTACAGTATGAACAAAGTACTCCAGTACAGTACGAAACAAAACACTCCAGTACAGTACAGACACAGCACTCCAGTACAGTAGAAACTGCACGTCAGTACAGTACAAGCACAGCACTCCAGTATGGTAGAAACACAGCACTCCAGTACAGTATTGACACAGCACTCCAGTACAGTAAAGACACAGTGCTCCAGTACAGTACAGACACAGCACTCCAGTACAATACAAACACAGCACTCCAGTACAGTACACACACAGCACTCCAGTACAGTACAGTACAGACACAGCAGTCCAGTACAATATAAACACAGCACTCCAGTACAATACTAACACAGCACTCCAGTTCAGTACAAACACAGCACTCCGGTACAGTACAAACACACCACTCCAGTACAGTACAAACACTGCACTCCAGTACAGTACAAACACTGCACTCCGGTACAGTACAGATTCAGCACTCCAGTACAGTATAAACACAGCACTCCAGTACAGTACAAACACAGCACACCGGTACAGTACAAACACACCACTCCAGTACAGTACAAACACTGCACTCCAGTACAGTACAGGCACAGAACTCCAAAATAGAAGACACAGAACTCCAGTACAGTACAAACACAGCACTCCAGTACAGTAAAGACACAGTGCTCCTGTACAGTACAGACACAGCGCTCCAGTACAGTACAAACACAGCACTCCAGCACAGTACAAACACAGCACTCTAGTACAGTACAAACACAGCACTCCAGTACAGTACAGATTCAGCACTCCAGTACAGTATAAACACAGCACTCCAGTACAGTACAACCTCAGCACTCCAGTACAGTACAAACACAGCTCTCCAATACAGTTCAAACACAGCACTCCAGTACAGTACAGGCACACCACTCCAGTAAAATACAGACACAGCACTCCAGAACAGTCCAGATACAGAACTCCAAAATAGAAGACACAGAACTCCAGTACAGTACAAACACAACACTCCAGTACAGTACAAACACAGCACTCCAGTACAGTACAGATTCAGCACTCCAGTACAGTATAAACACAGCACTCCAGTGCCATATGAACACAGCACTACAGTACAGTACAAACCCAAAAACTCCGGTAGAGAACAAACACAGCACTCCAATACAGAACAAACACAACACTCCAGCATAGTACAAACCCAGCACTCCAGTACAGTGCAGATTCTGCACTCCAGTACAGTATAAATACAGTACTCCAGTACAGTACAAACACAGCACTCCAGTACAGTACAAACACAGCACGTCAGTACAGTACAGATTCAGCACTCCAGTACAGTATAAACACAATACTCCAATACAGTATAAACACAGCACTCTAGTACAGTTCAAACACAGCACTCCAGTACAGTACAAACACAGCATTCCAGTGGAATACAAACACAGCACTCCAGTACAGTACAAACACAGCACTCCGGTACAGTACAAACACAGCACGTCAGTACAGTACAGATTCAGCACTCCAGTACAGTATAAATACAGCACTCCAGTTCAGTACAAACACAGCACTCCAGTACAGTACAAACACACCACTCCAGTACAGTACAAACACTGCACTCCAGTACAGTATTGACACAGCACTCCAGTACAGTAAAGACACAGTGCTCCAGTACAGTACAGACACAGCACTCCAGTACAATACAAACACAGCACTCCAGTACAGTACACACACAGCACTCCAGTACAGTACAGTACAGACACAGCAGTCCAGTACAACATAAAAACAGCACTCCAGTACAATACTAACACAGCACTCCAGTTCAGTACAAACACAGCACTCCAGTACAGTACAAACACACCACTCCAGTACAGTACAAACACTGCACTCCAGTACAGTATTGACACAGCACTCCAGTACAGTAAAGACACAGTGCTCCAGTACAGTACAGACACAGCACTCCAGTACAATACAAACACAGCACTCCAGTACAGTACACACACAGCACTCCAGTACAGTACAGTACAGACACAGCAGTCCAGTACAACATAAACACAGCACTCCAGTACAATACTAACACAGCACTCCAGTTCAGTACAAACACAGCACTCCGGTACAGTACAAACACACCACTCCAGTACAGTACAAACACTGCACTCCAGTACAGTACAAACACTGCACTCCGGTACAGTACAGATTCAGCACTCCAGTACAGTATAAACACAGCACTCCAGTACATTACAAACACAGCACTCCGGTACAGTACAAACACACCACTCCAGTACAGTACAAACACTGCACTCCAGTACAGTACAGACACAGAACTCCAAAATAGAAGACACAGAACTCCAGTACAGTACAGATACAGCACTAAAGTAAATTACAGTACAAACACAGTACTCCAGTACAGTACAGTACAGACACAGCAGTCCAGTACAATATAAACACAGCACTCCAGTACAATACTAACACAGCACTCCAGTTCAGTACAAACACAGCACTCCGGTACAGTACAAACACACCACTCCAGTACAGTACAAACACTGCACTCCAGTACAGTACAAACACTGCACTCCGGTACAGTACAGATTCAGCACTCCAGTACAGTATAAACACAGCACTCCAGTACAGTACAAACACAGCACACCGGTACAGTACAAACACACCACTCCAGTACAGTACAAACACTGCACTCCAGTACAGTACAGGCACAGAACTCCAAAATAGAAGACACAGAACTCCAGTACAGTACAAACACAGCACTCCAGTACAGTAAAGACACAGTGCTCCTGTACAGTACAGACACAGCGCTCCAGTACAGTACAAACACAGCACTCCAGCACAGTACAAACACAGCACTCTAGTACAGTACAAACACAGCACTCCAGTACAGTACAGATTCAGCACTCCAGTACAGTATAAACACAGCACTCCAGTACAGTACAACCTCAGCACTCCAGTACAGTACAAACACAGCTCTCCAATACAGTTCAAACACAGCACTCCAGTACAGTACAGGCACACCACTCCAGTAAAATACAGACACAGCACTCCAGAACAGTCCAGATACAGAACTCCAAAATAGAAGACACAGAACTCCAGTACAGTACAAACACAACACTCCAGTACAGTACAAACACAGCACTCCAGTACAGTACAGATTCAGCACTCCAGTACAGTATAAACACAGCACTCCAGTGCCATATGAACACAGCACTACAGTACAGTACAAACCCAAAAACTCCGGTAGAGAACAAACACAGCACTCCAATACAGAACAAACACAACACTCCAGCATAGTACAAACCCAGCACTCCAGTACAGTGCAGATTCTGCACTCCAGTACAGTATAAATACAGTACTCCAGTACAGTACAAACACAGCACTCCAGTACAGTACAAACACAGCACGTCAGTACAGTACAGATTCAGCACTCCAGTACAGTATAAACACAATACTCCAATACAGTATAAACACAGCACTCTAGTACAGTTCAAACACAGCACTCCAGTACAGTACAAACACAGCATTCCAGTGGAATACAAACACAGCACTCCAGTACAGTACAAACACAGCACTCCGGTACAGTACAAACACAGCACGTCAGTACAGTACAGATTCAGCACTCCAATACAGTACAAACACAGCTCTCCAGTACAGTTCAAACACAGCACTCCAGTACAGTACAAACACAGCATTCCAGTGGAATACAAACACAGCACTCCAGTACAGTACAGTTCAGACAACGCACTCCAGTACAACATAAACACAGCACTCCAGTACAATACTAACACAGCACTCCAGTTCAGTACAAACACAGCACTCCGGTACAGTACAAACACACCACTCCAGTACAGTACAAACACAGCACGTCAGTACAGTACAGATTCAGCACTCCAATACAGTACAAACACAGCTCTCCAGTACAGTTCAAACACAGCACTCCAGTACAGTACAAACACAGCATTCCAGTGGAATACAAACACAGCACTCCAGTACAGTACAGTTCAGACAACGCACTCCAGTACAACATAAACACAGCACTCCAGTACAATACTAACACAGCACTCCAGTTCAGTACAAACACAGCACTCCGGTACAGTACAAACACACCACTCCAGTACACTACAAACACTGCACTCCAGTACAGTACAAACACTGCACTCCGGTACAGTACAGATTCAGCACTCCAGTACAGTATAAACACAGCACTCCAGTACAGTACAAACACAGCACTCCGGTACAGTACAAACACACCACTCCAGTACAGTACAAACACTGCACTCCAGTACAGTACAGACACAGAACTCCAAAATAGAAGACACAGAACTCCTGTACAGTACAGATACAGCACTCTGGTAAACTACACTACAAACACAGTACTCCAGTACAGTACAAACAAAACACTCCAGTACAATACAAACACAGCACTCCAGTACAGTACACACACAGCACTCCAGTACAGTACAGTACAGACACAGCAGTCCAGTACAACATAAACGCAGCACTCCAGTACAATACTAACACAGCACTCCTGTTCAGTACAAACACAGCACTCCAGTACAGTACAAACTCTGCACTCCAGTACAGTACAAACACTGCACTCCAGTACAGTACAGATTCAGCACTCCAGTACAGAATAAACACAGCACTCCAGTACAGTACAAACTCAGCACTCCAGTACAGTACAAACACAGCTCTCCAATACAGCTCAAACACAGCACTCCAGTACAGTACAGGCACACCACTCCTGTAAAGTACAGACACAGCACTCCAGAACAGTCCAGATACAGAACTCCAAAATAGAAGACACAGAACTCCAGTACAGTACAAACACAACACTCCAGTACAGTACAAACACAGCACTCCATTACAGTACAGATTCAGCACTCCAGTACAGTATAAACACAGCACTCCAGTGCCATATGAACACAGCACTACAGTACAGTACAAACCCAAAAACTCCGGTAGAGAACAAACACAGCACTCCAATACAGACCAAACACAACACTCCAGCACAGTACAAACCCAGCACTCCAGTACAGTGCAGATTCTGCACTCCAGTACAGTATAAATACAGTACTCCAGTACAGTACAAACACAGCACTCCAGTACAGTACAAACACAGCACGTCAGTACAGTACAGATTCAGCACTCCAGTACAGTATAAACACAATACTCCAATACAGTATAAACACAGCACTCCAGTACAGTACAGATTCAGCACTCCAATACAGTACAAACACAGCTCTCCAGTACAGTTCAAACACAGCACTCCAGTACAGTACAAACACAGCATTCCAGTGGAATACAAACACAGCACTCCAGTACAGTACAGTTCAGACAACGCACTCCAGTACAACATAAACACAGCACTCCAGTACAATACTAACACAGCACTCCAGTTCAGTACAAACACAGCACTCCGGTACAGTACAAACACACCACTCCAGTACACTACAAACACTGCACTCCAGTACAGTACAAACACTGCACTCCGGTACAGTACAGATTCAGCACTCCAGTACAGTATAAACACAGCACTCCAGTACAGTACAAACACAGCACTCCGGTACAGTACAAAAACACCACTCCAGTACAGTACAAACGCTGCACTCCAGTACAGTACAGACACAGAACTCCAAAATAGAAGACACAGAACTCCTGTACAGTACAGATACAGCACTAAAGTAAACTACAGTACAAACACAGTACTCCAGTACAGTACAGTACAGACACAGCAGTCCACTACAATATAAACACAGCACTCCAGTACAATACTAACACAGCACTCCAGTTCAGTACAAACACAGCACTCCGGTACAGTACAAACACACCACTCCAGTACAGTACAAACACTGCACTCCAGTACAGTACAAACACTGCACTCCGGTACAGTACAGATTCAGCACTCCAGTACAGTATAAACACATCACTCCAGTACAGTACAAACACTGCACTCCAGTACAGTACAGGCAAAGAACTCCAGAATAGAAGACACAGAACTCCAGTACAGTACAAACACAGCACTCCAGTACAGTAAAGACACAGTGCTCCAGTACAGTACAGACACAGCACTCCAGTACAGTACAAACACAGCACTCCAGCACAGTACAAACACAGCACTCTAGTACAGTACAAACACAGCACTCCAGTACAGTACAGATTCAGCACTCCAGTACAGTACAAACTCAGCACTCCAGTACAGTACAAACACAGCTCTCCAATACAGTTCAAACACAGCACTCCAGTACAGTACAGGCACACCACTCCAGTAAAATACAGACACAGCACTCCAGAACAGTCCAGATACAGAACTCCAAAATAGAAGACACAGAACTCCAGTACAGTACAAACACAACACTCCAGTACAGTACAAACACAGCACTCCAGTACAGTACAGATTCAGCAGTCCAGTACAGTATAAACACAGCACTCCAGTGCCATATGAACACAGCACTACAATACAGTACAAACCCAAAAACTCCGGTAGAGAACAAACACAGCACTCCAATACAGAACAAACACAACACTCCAGCACAGTACAAACCCAGCACTCCAGTACAGTGCAGATTCTGCACTCCAGTACAGTATAAATACAGTACTCCAGTACAGTACAAACACAGCACTCCAGTACAGTACAAACACAGCACGTCAGTACAGTACAGATTCAGCACTCCAGTACAGTATAAACACAATACTCCAATACAGTATAAACACAGCACTCCAGTACAGTACAGATTCAGCACTCCAATACAGTACAAACACAGCTCTCCAGTACAGTTCAAACACAGCACTCCAGTACAGTACAAACACGCATTCCAGTGGAATACAAACACAGCACTCCAGTACAGTACAGTTCAGACAACACACTCCAGTACAACATAAACACAGCACTCCAGTACAATACTAACACAGCACTCCAGTTCAGTACAAACACAGCACTCCGGTACAGTACAAACACACCACTCCAGTACACTACAAACACTGCACTCCAGTACAGTACAAACACTGCACTCCGGTACAGTACAGATTCAGCACTCCAGTACAATATAAACACAGCACTCCAGTACAGTACAAACACAGCACTCCGGTACAGTACAAACACACCACTCCAGTACAGTAAAAACACTGCACTCCAGTACAGTACAGACACAGAACTCCAAAATAGAAGACACAGAACTCCTGTACAGTACAGATACAGCACTCTGGTAAACTACACTACAAACACAGTACTCCAGTACAGTACAAACAAAACACTCCAGTACAATACAAACACAGCACTCCAGTACAGTACACACACAGCACTCCAGTACAGTACAAACCCAAAAACTCCGGTAGAGAACAAACACAGCACTCCAATACAGAACAAACACAACACTCCAGCACAGTACAAACCCAGCATTCCAGTACAGTGCAGATTCTGCACTCCAGTACAGTATAAATACAGTACTCCAGTACAGTACAGACACAGCACTCCATTACAGTAGAAACTGCACTTCAGTACAGTACAAGCACAGCACTCCAGTAAGGTAGAAACACAGCACTCCAGTACAGTATTGACACAGCACTCCAGTACAGTAAAGACACAGTGCTCCAGTACAGTACAGACACAGCACTACAAGTACAATACAAACACAGCACTCCAGTACAGTACACACACAGCACTCCAGTACAGTACAGTACAGACACAGCAGTCCAGTACAACATAAACACAGCACTCCAGTACAATACTAACACAGCACTCCAGTTCAGTACAAACACAGCACTCCAGTACAGTACAAACACACCACTCCAGTACAGTACAAACACTGCACTCCGGTACAGTACAGATTCAGCACTCCAGTACAGTATAAACACAGCACTCCAGTACAGTACAAACACAGCACTCCGGTACAGTACAAACACAGCACTCCAGTACAGTACAGATTCAGCACTCCAGTACAGTATAAACACAGCACTCCAGTACAGTACAAACTCAGCACTCCAGTACAGTACAAACCCAAAAACTCCGGTAGAGAACAAACACAGCACTCCAATACAGAACAAACACAACACTCCAGCACAGTACAAACCCAGCACTCCAGTACAGTGCAGATTCTGCACTCCAGTACAGTATAAATACAGTACTCCAGTACAGTACAAACACAGCACTCCAGTACAGTACAAACACAGCACGTCAGTACAGTACAGATTCAGCACTCCAGTACAGTATAAACACAATACTCCAATACAGTATAAACACAGCACTCCAGTACAGTACAGATTCAGCACTCCAATACAGTACAAACACAGCTCTCCAGTACAGTTCAAACACAGCACTCCAGTAAAGTACAAACACAGCATTCCAGTGGAATACAAACACAGCACTCCAGTACAGTACAGTTCAGACAACGCACTCCAGTACAACATAAACACAGCACTCCAGTACAATACTAACACAGCACTCCAGTTCAGTACAAACACAGCACTCCGGTACAGTACAAACACACCACTCCAGTACAGTACAAACACTGCACTCCAGTACAGTACAAACACTGCACTCCGGTACACTACAGATTCAGCACTCCAGTACAGTATAAACACAGCACTCCAGTACAGTAGAAACACAGCACTCCGGTAGAGAACAAACACAGCACTCCAATACAGAACAAACACAACACTCCAGCACAGTACAAACCCAGCACTCCAGTACAGTGCAGATTCTGCACTCCAGTACATTATAAATACAGCACTCCAGTACAGTACAAACACAGCACTCCAGTACATTACAAACACAGCACGTCAGTACAGTACAAACACTACAGTACAGTACAAACACAGCATTCCAGTATAATACAAACACAGCATTACAGTACAGTACAAACACAGCACTCCAGTACAGTACAAACACAGCTCTCCAGTACAGTACAAATGCAGAACTCCAGTACAGTACAAACACAGCACTCCAGTACAGTACAGATTCAGCACTCCAGTACAGTATAAACACAGCACTCCAGTACAGTACATACTCAGCACTCCAGTACAGTACAAACACAGCACTCCAGTACAGTACAAATTCAGCACTCCAGTACAGTATAAACACAGCACTCCAATACAGTATAAACACAGCACTCCAGTACAGTACAAACACAGCTCTCCAATACAGTACAAGCACAGCACTCCGGTACAGTACAAACACACCACTCCAGTACAGTACAAACTCTGCACTCCAGTACAGTATTGACACAGCACTCCAGTACAGTAAAGACACAGTGCTCCAGTACAGTACAGACACAGCACTCCAGTACAATACAAACACAGCACTCCAGTACAGTACACACACAGCACTCCAGTACAGTACAGTACAGACACAGCAGTCCAGTACAACATAAACACAGCACTCCAGTACAATACTAACACAGCACTCCAGTTCAGTACAAACACAGCACTCCAGTACAGTACAAACACACCACTCCAGTACAGTACAAACACTGCACTCCAGTACAGTATTGACACAGCACTCCAGTACAGTAAAGACACAGTGCTCCAGTACAGTACAGACACAGCACTCCAGTACAATACAAACACAGCACTCCAGTACAGTACACACACAGCACTCCAGTACAGTACAGTACAGACACAGCAGTCCAGTACAACATAAACACAGCACTCCAGTACAATACTAACACAGCACTCCAGTTCAGTACAAACACAGCACTCCAGTACAGTACAAACACACCACTCCAGTACAGTACAAACACTGCACTCCGGTACAGTACAGATTCAGCACTCCAGTACAGTATAAACACAGCACTCCAGTACAGTACAAACACAGCACTCCGGTACAGTACAAACACAGCACTCCAGTACAGTACAGATTCAGCACTCCAGTACAGTATAAACACAGCACTCCAGTACAGTACAAACTCAGCACTCCAGTACAGTACAAACACTGCTCTCCAATACAGTTCAAACACAGCACTCCAGTACAGTACAGGCACACCACTCCAGTAAAATACAGACACAGCACTCCAGAACAGTCCAGATACAGAACTCCAAAATAGAAGACACTGAACTCCAGTACAGTACAAACACAACACTCCAGTACAGTACAAACACAGCACTCCAGTACAGTACAGATTCAGCACTCCTGTACAGTATAAACACAGCACTCCAGTGCCATATGAACACAGCACTACAGTACAGTACAAACCCAAAAACTCCGGTAGAGAACAAACACAGCACTCCAATACAGAACAAACACAACACTCCAGCACAGTACAAACCCAGCACTCCAGTACAGTGCAGATTCTGCACTCCAGTACAGTATAAATACAGTACTCCAGTACAGTACAAACACAGCACTCCAGTACAGTACAAACACAGCACGTCAGTACAGTACAGATTCAGCACTCCAGTACAGTATAAACACAATACTCCAATACAGTATAAACACAGCACTCCAGTACAGTACAGATTCAGCACTCCAATACAGTACAAACACAGCTCTCCAGTACAGTTCAAACACAGCACTCCAGTACAGTACAAAACACAGCATTCCAGTGGAATACAAACACAGCACTCCAGTACAGTACAGTTCAGACAACGCACTCCAGTACAACATAAACACAGCACTCCAGTACAATACTAACACAGCACTCCAGTTCAGTACAAACACAGCACTCCGGTACAGTACAAACACACCACTCCAGTACAGTACAAACACTGCACTCCAGTACAGTACAAACACTGCACTCCGGTACAGTACAGATTCAGCACTCCAGTACAGTATAAACACAGCACTCCAGTACAGTAGAAACACAGCACTCCGGTAGAGAACAAACACAGCACTCCAATACAGAACAAACACAACACTCCAGCACAGTACAAACCCAGCACTCCAGTACAGTGCAGATTCTGCACTCCAGTACATTATAAATACAGCACTCCAGTACAGTACAAACACAGCACTCCAGTACATTACAAACACAGCACGTCAGTACAGTACAAACACTACAGTACAGTACAAACACAGCATTCCAGTATAATACAAACACAGCATTACAGTACAGTACAAACACAGCATTCCAGTACAGTACAAACACAGCTCTCCAGTACAGTACAGATTCAGCACTCCAGTACAGTATAAACACAGCACTCCAGTACAGTACATACTCAGCACTCCAGTACAGTACAAACACAGCACTCCAGTACAGTACAAATTCAGCACTCCAGTACAGTATAAACACAGCACTCCAATACAGTATAAACACAGCACTCCAGTACAGTACAGACACAGCTCTCCAATACAGTACAAGCACAGCACTCCGGTACAGTACAAACACACCACTCCAGTACAGTAAAAACATAGCTCTCCAATACAGTACAAGCACTGCACTCCGGTACAGTACAGATTCAGCACTCCAGTACAGTATAAACACAGCACTCCAGTACAGTACAAACACAGCACTCCGGTACAGTACAAACACAGCACTACAGTACAGTACAAACCCAAAAACTCCGGTAGAGAACAAACACAGCACTCCAATACAGAACAAACACAACACTCCAGCACAGTACAAACCCAGCATTCCAGTACAGTGCAGATTCTGCACTCCAGTACAGTATAAATACAGTACTCCAGTACAGTACAGACACAGCACTCCATTACAGTAGAAACTGCACTTCAGTACAGTACAAGCACAGCACTCCAGTAAGGTAGAAACACAGCACTCCAGTACAGTATTGACACAGCACTCCAGTACAGTAAAGACACAGTGCTCCAGTACAGTACAGACACAGCACTACAAGTACAATACAAACACAGCACTCCAGTACAGTACACACACAGCACTCCAGTACAGTACAGTACAGACACAGCAGTCCAGTACAACATAAACACAGCACTCCAGTACAATACTAACACAGCACTCCAGTTCAGTACAAACACAGCACTCCAGTACAGTACAAACACACCACTCCAGTACAGTACAAACACTGCACTCCGGTACAGTACAGATTCAGCACTCCAGTACAGTATAAACACAGCACTCCAGTACAGTACAAACACAGCACTCCGGTACAGTACAAACACAGCACTCCAGTACAGTACAGATTCAGCACTCCAGTACAGTATAAACACAGCACTCCAGTACAGTACAAACTCAGCACTCCAGTACAGTACAAACCCAAAAACTCCGGTAGAGAACAAACACAGCACTCCAATACAGAACAAACACAACACTCCAGCACAGTACAAACCCAGCACTCCAGTACAGTGCAGATTCTGCACTCCAGTACAGTATAAATACAGTACTCCAGTACAGTACAAACACAGCACTCCAGTACAGTACAAACACAGCACGTCAGTACAGTACAGATTCAGCACTCCAGTACAGTATAAACACAATACTCCAATACAGTATAAACACAGCACTCCAGTACAGTACAGATTCAGCACTCCAATACAGTACAAACACAGCTCTCCAGTACAGTTCAAACACAGCACTCCAGTAAAGTACAAACACAGCATTCCAGTGGAATACAAACACAGCACTCCAGTACAGTACAGTTCAGACAACGCACTCCAGTACAACATAAACACAGCACTCCAGTACAATACTAACACAGCACTCCAGTTCAGTACAAACACAGCACTCCGGTACAGTACAAACACACCACTCCAGTACAGTACAAACACTGCACTCCAGTACAGTACAAACACTGCACTCCGGTACACTACAGATTCAGCACTCCAGTACAGTATAAACACAGCACTCCAGTACAGTAGAAACACAGCACTCCGGTAGAGAACAAACACAGCACTCCAATACAGAACAAACACAACACTCCAGCACAGTACAAACCCAGCACTCCAGTACAGTGCAGATTCTGCACTCCAGTACATTATAAATACAGCACTCCAGTACAGTACAAACACAGCACTCCAGTACATTACAAACACAGCACGTCAGTACAGTACAAACACTACAGTACAGTACAAACACAGCATTCCAGTATAATACAAACACAGCATTACAGTACAGTACAAACACAGCACTCCAGTACAGTACAAACACAGCTCTCCAGTACAGTACAAATGCAGAACTCCAGTACAGTACAAACACAGCACTCCAGTACAGTACAGATTCAGCACTCCAGTACAGTATAAACACAGCACTCCAGTACAGTACATACTCAGCACTCCAGTACAGTACAAACACAGCACTCCAGTACAGTACAAATTCAGCACTCCAGTACAGTATAAACACAGCACTCCAATACAGTATAAACACAGCACTCCAGTACAGTACAAACACAGCTCTCCAATACAGTACAAGCACAGCACTCCGGTACAGTACAAACACACCACTCCAGTACAGTACAAACTCTGCACTCCAGTACAGTATTGACACAGCACTCCAGTACAGTAAAGACACAGTGCTCCAGTACAGTACAGACACAGCACTCCAGTACAATACAAACACAGCACTCCAGTACAGTACACACACAGCACTCCAGTACAGTACAGTACAGACACAGCAGTCCAGTACAACATAAACACAGCACTCCAGTACAATACTAACACAGCACTCCAGTTCAGTACAAACACAGCACTCCAGTACAGTACAAACACACCACTCCAGTACAGTACAAACACTGCACTCCAGTACAGTATTGACACAGCACTCCAGTACAGTAAAGACACAGTGCTCCAGTACAGTACAGACACAGCACTCCAGTACAATACAAACACAGCACTCCAGTACAGTACACACACAGCACTCCAGTACAGTACAGTACAGACACAGCAGTCCAGTACAACATAAACACAGCACTCCAGTACAATACTAACACAGCACTCCAGTTCAGTACAAACACAGCACTCCAGTACAGTACAAACACACCACTCCAGTACAGTACAAACACTGCACTCCGGTACAGTACAGATTCAGCACTCCAGTACAGTATAAACACAGCACTCCAGTACAGTACAAACACAGCACTCCGGTACAGTACAAACACAGCACTCCAGTACAGTACAGATTCAGCACTCCAGTACAGTATAAACACAGCACTCCAGTACAGTACAAACTCAGCACTCCAGTACAGTACAAACACTGCTCTCCAATACAGTTCAAACACAGCACTCCAGTACAGTACAGGCACACCACTCCAGTAAAATACAGACACAGCACTCCAGAACAGTCCAGATACAGAACTCCAAAATAGAAGACACTGAACTCCAGTACAGTACAAACACAACACTCCAGTACAGTACAAACACAGCACTCCAGTACAGTACAGATTCAGCACTCCTGTACAGTATAAACACAGCACTCCAGTGCCATATGAACACAGCACTACAGTACAGTACAAACCCAAAAACTCCGGTAGAGAACAAACACAGCACTCCAATACAGAACAAACACAACACTCCAGCACAGTACAAACCCAGCACTCCAGTACAGTGCAGATTCTGCACTCCAGTACAGTATAAATACAGTACTCCAGTACAGTACAAACACAGCACTCCAGTACAGTACAAACACAGCACGTCAGTACAGTACAGATTCAGCACTCCAGTACAGTATAAACACAATACTCCAATACAGTATAAACACAGCACTCCAGTACAGTACAGATTCAGCACTCCAATACAGTACAAACACAGCTCTCCAGTACAGTTCAAACACAGCACTCCAGTACAGTACAAAACACAGCATTCCAGTGGAATACAAACACAGCACTCCAGTACAGTACAGTTCAGACAACGCACTCCAGTACAACATAAACACAGCACTCCAGTACAATACTAACACAGCACTCCAGTTCAGTACAAACACAGCACTCCGGTACAGTACAAACACACCACTCCAGTACAGTACAAACACTGCACTCCAGTACAGTACAAACACTGCACTCCGGTACAGTACAGATTCAGCACTCCAGTACAGTATAAACACAGCACTCCAGTACAGTAGAAACACAGCACTCCGGTAGAGAACAAACACAGCACTCCAATACAGAACAAACACAACACTCCAGCACAGTACAAACCCAGCACTCCAGTACAGTGCAGATTCTGCACTCCAGTACATTATAAATACAGCACTCCAGTACAGTACAAACACAGCACTCCAGTACATTACAAACACAGCACGTCAGTACAGTACAAACACTACAGTACAGTACAAACACAGCATTCCAGTATAATACAAACACAGCATTACAGTACAGTACAAACACAGCATTCCAGTACAGTACAAACACAGCTCTCCAGTACAGTACAGATTCAGCACTCCAGTACAGTATAAACACAGCACTCCAGTACAGTACATACTCAGCACTCCAGTACAGTACAAACACAGCACTCCAGTACAGTACAAATTCAGCACTCCAGTACAGTATAAACACAGCACTCCAATACAGTATAAACACAGCACTCCAGTACAGTACAAACACAGCTCTCCAATACAGTACAAGCACAGCACTCCGGTACAGTACAAACACACCACTCCAGTACAGTACAAATTCTGTACTCCAGTACAGTATTGACACAGCACTCCAGTACAGTAAAGACACAGTGCTCCAGTACAGTACAGACACAGCACTCCAGTACAATACAAACACAGCACTCCAGTACAGTACACACACAGCACTCCAGTACAGTACAGTACAGACACAGCAGTCCAGTACAACATAAACACAGCACTCCAGTACAATACTAACACAGCACTCCAGTTCAGTACAAACACAGCACTCCAGTACAGTACAAACACACCACTCCAGTACAGTACAAACACTGCACTCCAGTACAGTATTGACACAGCACTCCAGTACAGTAAAGACACAGTGCTCCAGTACAGTACAGACACAGCACTCCAGTACAATACAAACACAGCACTCCAGTACAGTACACACACAGCACTCCAGTACAGTACAGTACAGACACAGCAGTCCAGTACAACATAAACACAGCACTCCAGTACAATACTAACACAGCACTCCAGTTCAGTACAAACACAGCACTCCAGTACAGTACAAACACACCACTCCAGTACAGTACAAACACTGCACTCCGGTACATTACAGATTCAGCACTCCAGTACAGTATAAACACAGCACTCCAGTACAGTACAAACACAGCACTCCGGTACAGTACAAACACAGCACTCCAGTACAGTACAGATTCAGCACTCCAGTACAGTATAAACACAGCACTCCAGTACAGTACAAACTCAGCACTCCAGTACAGTACAAACACTGCTCTCCAATACAGTTCAAACACAGCACTCCAGTACAGTACAGGCACACCACTCCAGTAAAATACAGACACAGCACTCCAGAACAGTCCAGATACAGAACTCCAAAATAGAAGACACAGAACTCCAGTACAGTACAAACACAACACTCCAGTACAGTACAAACACAGCACTCCAGTACAGTACAGATTCAGCACTCCTGTACAGTATAAACACAGCACTCCAGTGCCATATGAACACAGCACTACTGTACAGTACAAACCCAAAAACTCCGGTAGAGAACAAACACAGCACTCCAATACAGAACAAACACAACACTCCAGCACAGTACAAACCCAGCACTCCAGTACAGTGCAGATTCTGCACTCCAGTACAGTATAAATACAGTACTCCAGTACAGTACAAACACAGCACTCCAGTACAGTACAAACACAGCACGTCAGTACAGTACAGATTCAGCACTCCAGTACAGTATAAACACAATACTCCAATACAGTATAAACACAGCACTCCAGTACAGTACAGATTCAGCACTCCAATACAGTACAAACACAGCTCTCCAGTACAGTTCAAACACAGCACTCCAGTACAGTACAAAACACAGCATTCCAGTGGAATACAAACACAGCACTCCAGTACAGTACAGTTCAGACAACGCACTCCAGTACAACATAAAGACAGCACTACAGTACAGAACAAACACAGCATTACATTACAGTACAAACACAGCTCTCCAATACAGTACATGCACAGCTCTCCAATACAGTACAAACTCAGCTCTCGAGTACAATACAAACACAGCACTCCAGTACAGACGCAGCACTCCAGTACAATACAAACACAGCAAGCCAGTACAGTACAAACACAGCTCTCCAATACAGTACAAGCACAGCACTCCAGTACAGTACAGATTCAGCACTCCAGTACAGTATAAATACAGCACTCCAGTTCAGTACAAACACAGCACTCCAGTACAGTACAAACACACCACTCCAGTACAGTACAAACACTGCACTCCAGTACAGTATTGACACAGCACTCCAGTACAGTAAAGACACAGTGCTCCAGTACAGTACAGACACAGCACTCCAGTACAATACAAACACAGCACTCCAGTACAGTACACACACAGCACTCCAGTACAGTACAGTACAGACACAGCAGTCCAGTACAACATAAACACAGCACTCCAGTACAATACTAACACAGCACTCCAGTTCAGTACAAACACAGCACTCCAGTACAGTACAAACACACCACTCCAGTACAGTACAAACACTGCACTCCGGTACAGTACAGATTCAGCACTCCAGTACAGTATAAACACAGCACTCCAGTACAGTACAAACACAGCACTCCGGTACAGTACAAACACAGCACTCCAGTACAGTACAGATTCAGCACTCCAGTACGGTATAAACACAGCACTCCAGTACAGTACAAACTCAGCACTCCAGTACAGTACAAACACTGCTCTCCAATACAGTTCAAACACAGCACTCCAGTACAGTACAGGCACACCACTCCAGTAAAATACAGACACAGCACTCCAGAACAGTCCAGATACAGAGCTCCAAAATAGAAGACACAGAACTCCAGTACAGTACAAACACAACACTCCAGTACAGTACAAACACAGCACACCAGTACAGTACAGATGCAGCACTCCTGTACAGTATAAACACAGCACTCCAGTGCCATATGAACACAGCACTACAGTACAGTACAAACCCAAAAACTCTGGTAGAGAACAAACACAGCACTCCAATACAGAACAAACACAACACTCCAGCACAGTACAAACCCAGCACTCCAGTACAGTGCAGATTCTGCACTCCAGTACAGTATAAATACAGTACTCCAGTACAGTACAAACACAGCACTCCAGTACAGTACAAACACAGCACGTCAGTACAGTAC
The DNA here is from genome assembly GCF_030144855.1 of Hypanus sabinus. NCBI lineage: Eukaryota > Metazoa > Chordata > Chondrichthyes > Myliobatiformes > Dasyatidae > Hypanus > Hypanus sabinus. Next base: position 47,479 of record NW_026780098.1, read on the forward strand.
AGATTCAGCACTCCAGTACAGTATAAACACAATACTCCAATACAGTATAAACACAGCACTCCAGTACAGTACAGATTCAGCACTCCAATACAGTACAAACACAGCTCTCCAGTACAGTTCAAACACAGCACTCCAGTACAGTACAAACACAGCATTCCAGTGGAATACAAACACAGCACTCCAGTACAGTACAGTTCAGACAACGCACTCCAGTACAACATAAACACAGCACTCCAGTACAATACTAACACAGCACTCCAGTTCAGTACAAACACAGCACTCCGGTACAGTACAAACACACCACTCCAGTACAGTACAAACACTGCACTCCAGTACAGTACAAACACTGCACTCCGGTACACTACAGATTCAGCACTCCAGTACAGTATAAACACAGCACTCCAGTACAGTACAAACACAGCACTCCGGTAGAGAACAAACACAGCACTCCAATACAGAACAAACACAACACTCCAGCACAGTACAAACCCAGCACTCCAGTACAGTGCAGATTCTGCACTCCAGTACATTATAAATACAGCACTCCAGTACAGTACAAACACAGCACTCCAGTACATTACAAACACAGCACGTCAGTACAGTACAAACACTACAGTACAGTACAAACACAGCATTCCAGTATAATACAAACACAGCATTACAGTACAGTACAAACACAGCACTCCAGTACAGTACAAACACAGCTCTCCAGTACAGTACAAATGCAGAACTCCAGTACAGTACAAACACAGCACTCCAGTACAGTACAGATTCAGCACTCCAGTACAGTATAAACACAGCACTCCAGTACAGTACAAACTCAGCACTCCAGTACAGTACAAACACAGCACTCCAGTACAGTACAGATTCAGCACTCCAGTACAGTATAAACACAGCACTCCAATACAGTATAAACACAGCACTCCAGTACAGTACAAACACAGCTCTCCAATACAGTACAAGCACAGCACTCCAGTACAGTACAGATTCAGCACTCCAGTACAGTATAAACACAGCACTCCAGTACAGTACAAACACAGCTCTCCAATACAGTACAAACACAGCTCTCCAATACAGTACAAACACAGCACTCCAGTACTGTAGACACAGCACTCCAGTACTGTAGACACAGCACTCCAGTACAGTAAAAACACACCACTCCAGTACAGTACAGACACAGAGCTCCAGTACAGTACAAACACAGCTCTCCAATACAGTACAAACACAGCACTCCAGTAGAGTACAAACACAGCACTCCTGTGCAGTATAAACACAGCACTCCAGTACAGTACAAACACAGCTCTCCAATTCATTACAAACACAGCTCTCCAATACAGTAGAAACACAGCACTCCAGTACAGTACAAAGACAGCACTACAGTAGAGTACAAACATTGCACTCCTGTGCAGTATGAACACAGCACTCCAGTACAGTACAGACACAGAACTCCGGTACAGTACAAACACACCACTCCAGTACAGTACAAACACAGCACTCCAGTACAGTACAGACACGGAACTCCAAAACAGAAGACGCAGAACTCCAGTACAGTACCGATACAGCACTCCAGTAAAGTACAGTATAAACAAAGTACTCCAGTACAGTACGAAACAAAACACTCCAGTACAGTACAGACACAGCACTCCAGTACAGTGGAAACTGCACTTCAGTACAGTACAAGCACAGCACTCCAGTATGGTAGAAACACAGCACTCCAGTACAGTATTGACACAGCACTCCAGTACAGTAAAGACACAGTGCTCCAGAACAGTACAGACACAGCACTCCAGTACAATACAAACACAGCACTCCAATTCAGTACACACACAGCACTCCAGTACAGTACAGTACAGACACAGCAGTCCAGTACAACATAAACACAGCACTCCAGTACAATACTAACACAGCACTCCAGTTCAGTACAAACACAGCACTCCAGTACAGGACAAACACACCACTCCAGTACAGTACAAACGCTGCACTCCAGTACAGTATTGACACAGCACTCCAGTACAGTAAAGACACAGTGCTCCAGTACAGTACAGACACAGCACTCCAGTACAATACAAACACAGCACTCCAGTACAGTACACACACAGCACTCCAGTACAGTACAGTACAGTACAGACACAGCAGTCCAGTACAACATAAACACAGCACTCCAGTACAATACTAACACAGCACTCCAGTTCAGTACAAACACAGCACTCCAGTACAGTACAAACACACCACTCCAGTACAGTACAAACACTGCACTCCTGTACAGTACAAACACTGCACTCCGGTACAGTACAGATTCAGCACTCCAGTACAGTATAAACACAGCACTCCAGTACAGTACAAAGACAGCACTCCGGTACAGTACAAACACACCACTCCAGTACAGTACAAACACTGCACTCCAGTACAGTACAGACACAGAACTCCAAAATAGAAGACACAGAACTCCTATACAGTACAGATACAGCACTCCAGTAAACTACACTACAAACACAGTACTCCAGTACAGTACAAACAAAACACTCCAGTACAATACAAACACAGCACTCCAGTACAGTACACACACAGCACTCCAGTACAGTACAGTACAGACACAGCAGTCCAGTACAACGTAAACACAGCACTCCAGTACAATACTAACACAGCACTCCAGTTCATTACAAACACAGCACTCCGGTACAGTACAAACACACCACTCCAGTACAGTACAAACACTGCACTCCAGTACAGTACAAACACTGCACTCCGGTACAGTACAGATTCAGCACTCCAGTACAGTATAAACACAGCACTCCAGTACATTACAAACACAGCACTCCGGTACAGTACAAACACACCACTCCAGTACAGTACAAACACTGCACTCCAGTACAGTACAGACACAGAACTCCAAAATAGAAGACACAGAACTCCAGTACAGTACAGATACAGCACTAAAGTAAACTACAGTACAAACACAGTACTCCAGTACAGTACAGTACAGACACAGCAGTCCAGTACAATATAAACACAGCACTCCAGTACAATACTAACACAGCACTCCAGTTCAGTACAAACACAGCACTCCGGTACAGTACAAACACACCACTCCAGTACAGTACAAACACTGCACTCCAGTACAGTACAAACACTGCACTCCGGTACAGTACAGATTCAGCACTCCAGTACAGTATAAACACAGCACTCCAGTACAGTACAAACACAGCACACCGGTACAGTACAAACACACCACTCCAGTACAGTACAAACACTGCACTCCAGTACAGTACAGGCACAGAACTCCAAAATAGAAGACACAGAACTCCAGTACAGTACAAACACAGCACTCCAGTACAGTAAAGACACAGTGTTCCAGTACAGTACAGACACAGCACTCCAGTACAGTACAAACACAGCACTCCAGCACAGTACAAACACAGCACTCTAGTACAGTACAAACACAGCACTCCAGTACAGTACAGATTCAGCACTCCAGTACAGTATAAACACAGCACTCCAGTACAGTACAAACTCAGCACTCCAGTACAGTACAAACACAGCTCTCCAATACAGTTCAAACACAGCACTCCAGTACAGTACAGGCACACCACTCCAGTAAAATACAGACACAGCACTCCAGAACAGTCCAGATACAGAACTCCAAAATAGAAGACACAGAACTCCAGTACAGTACAAACACAACACTCCAGTACAGTACAAACACAGCACTCCAGTACAGTACAGATTCAGCACTCCAGTACAGTATAAACTCAGCACTCCAGTGCCATATGAACACAGCACTACAGTACAGTACAAACCCAAAAACTCCGGTAGAGAACAAACACAGCACTCCAATACAGAACAAACACAACACTCCAGCACAGTACAAACCCAGCACTCCAGTACAGTGCAGATTCTGCACTCCAGTACAGTATAAATACAGTACTCCAGTACAGTACAAACACAGCACTCCAGTACAGTACAAACATAGCACGTCAGTACAGTACAGATTCAGCACTCCAGTACAGTATAAACACAATACTCCAATACAGTATAAACACAGCACTCCAGTACAGTACAGATTCAGCACTCCAATACAGTACAAACACAGCACTCCAGTATTGTACAAATACAGCACTCCAGTGCAGTGCAGCCACAGCACTCCAGTACAGTCCAGACACAGCACTCCAGTACTGTAGACACAGCACTCCAGTACAGTAAAAACACACCACTCCAGTACAGTACAGACACAGAGCTCCAGTACAGTACAAACACAGCTCTCCAATTCATTACAAACACAGCTCTCCAATACAGTAGAAACACAGCACTCCAGTACAGTACAAAGACAGCACTACAGTAGAGTACAAACACAGCACTCCTGTGCAGTATGAACACAGCACTCCAGTACAGTACAGACACAGAACTCCGGTACAGTACAAACACACCACTCCAGTACAGTACAAACACTGCACTCCAGTACAGTACAAACACTGCACTCCGGTACAGTACAGGCACAGAACTCCAAAATAGAAGACACAGAACTCCAGTACAGTACAAACACAGCACTCCAGTACAGTAAAGACACAGTGCTCCAGTACAGTACAGACACAGCACTCCAGTACAGTACAAACACAGCACTCCAGCACAGTACAAACACAGCACTCTAGTACAGTACAAACACAGCACTCCAGTACAGTACAGATTCAGCACTCCAGTACAGTATAAACACAGCACTCCAGTACAGTACAAACTCAGCACTCCAGTACAGTACAAACACAGCTCTCCAATACAGTTCAAACACAGCACTCCAGTACAGTACAGGCACACCACTCCAGTAAAATACAGACACAGCACTCCAGAACAGTCCAGATACAGAACTCCAAAATAGAAGACACAGAACTCCAGTACAGTACAAACACAACACTCCAGTACAGTACAAACACAGCACTCCAGTACAGTACAGATTCAGCACTCCAGTACAGTATAAACTCAGCACTCCAGTGCCATATGAACACAGCACTACAGTACAGTACAAACCCAAAAACTCCGGTAGAGAACAAACACAGCACTCCAATACAGAACAAACACAACACTCCAGCACAGTACAAACCCAGCACTCCAGTACAGTGCAGATTCTGCACTCCAGTACAGTATAAATACAGTACTCCAGTACAGTACAAACACAGCACTCCAGTACAGTACAAACATAGCACGTCAGTACAGTACAGATTCAGCACTCCAGTACAGTATAAACACAATACTCCAATACAGTATAAACACAGCACTCCAGTACAGTACAGATTCAGCACTCCAATACAGTACAAACACAGCACTCCAGTATTGTACAAATACAGCACTCCAGTGCAGTGCAGCCACAGCACTCCAGTACAGTCCAGACACAGCACTCCAGTACTGTAGACACAGCACTCCAGTACAGTAAAAACACACCACTCCAGTACAGTACAGACACAGAGCTCCAGTACAGTACAAACACAGCTCTCCAATTCATTACAAACACAGCTCTCCAATACAGTAGAAACACAGCACTCCAGTACAGTACAAAGACAGCACTACAGTAGAGTACAAACACAGCACTCCTGTGCAGTATGAACACAGCACTCCAGTACAGTACAGACACAGAACTCCGGTACAGTACAAACACACCACTCCAGTACAGTACAAACTCTGCACTCCAGTACAGTACAAACACTGCACTCCGGTACAGTACAGATTCAGCACTCCAGTACAGTATAAACACAGCACTCCAGTACATTACAAACACAGCACTCCGGTACAGTACAAACACACCACTCCAGTACAGTACAAACACTGCACTCCAGTACAGTACAGACACAGAACTCCAAAATAGAAGACACAGAACTCCAGTACAGTACAGATACAGCATTAAAGTAAACTACAGTACAAACACAGTACTCCAGTACAGTACAGTACAGACACAGCAGTACAGTACAACATAAACACAGCACTCCAGTACAATACTAACACAGCACTCCAGTTCAGTACAAACACAGCACATCAGTACAGTACAAACACTCCAGTACAGTACAAACACAGCACTCCGGTAGAGAACAAACACAGCACTCCAATACAGAACAAACACAACACTCCAGCACAGTACAAACCCAGCACTCCAGTACAGTGCAGATTCTGCACTCCAGTACATTATAAATACAGCACTCCAGTACAGTACAAACACAGCACTCCAGTACATTACAAACACAGCACGTCAGTACAGTACAAACACTACAGTACAGTACAAACACAGCATTCCAGTATAATACAAACACAGCATTACAGTACAGTACAAACACAGCACTCCAGTACAGTACAAACACAGCTCTCCAGTACAGTACAAATGCAGAACTCCAGTACAGTACAAACACAGCACTCCAGTACAGTACAGATTCAGCACTCCAGTACAGTATAAACACAGCACTCCAGTACAGTACAAACTCAGCACTCCAGTACAGTACAAACACAGCACTCCAGTACAGTACAGATTCAGCACTCCAATACAGTATAAACACAGCACTCCAGTACAGTACAAACACAGCTCTCCAATACAGTACAAGCACAGCACTCCGGTACAGTACAGATTCAGCACTCCAGTACAGTATAAACACAGCACTCCAGTACAGTACAAACTCAGCTTTACAATACAGTACAAACACAGCTCTCCAATACAGTACAAACACAGCACTCCAGTATTGTACAAATACAGCACTCCAGTGCAGTGCAGCCACAGCACTCCAGTACAGTCCAGACACAGCACTCCAGTACTGTAGACACAGCACTCCAGTACAGTAAAAACACACCACTCCAGTACAGTACAGACACAGAGCTCCAGTACAGTACAAACACAGCTCTCCAATACAGTACAAACACAGCACTCCAGTAGAGTACAAACACAGCACTCCTGTGCAGTATAAACACAGCACTCCAGTACAGTACAAACACAGCTCTCCAATTCATTACAAACACAGCTCTCCAATACAGTAGAAACACAGCACTCCAGTACAGTACAAAGACAGCACTACAGTAGAGTACAAACACAGCACTCCTGTGCAGTATGAACACAGCACTCCAGTACAGTACACACACAGAACTCCGGTACAGTACAAACACACCACTCCAGTACAGTACAAACACAGCACTCCAGTACAGTACAGACACAGAACTCCAAAATAGAAGACGCAGAACTCCAGTACAGTACCGATACAGCACTCCAGTAAAGTACAGTATAAACAAAGTACTCCAGTACAGTACGAAACAAAACACTCCAGTACAGTACAGACACAGAACTCCAGTACAGTAGAAACTGCACTTCAGTACAGTACAAGCACAGCACTCCAGTATGGTAGAAACACAGCACTCCAGTACAGTATTGACACAGCACTCCAGTACAGTAAAGACACAGTGCTCCAGTACAGTACAGACACAGCACTCCAGTACAATACAAACACAGCACTCCAGTACAGTACACACACAGCACTCCAGTACAGTACAGTACAGACACAGCAGT